>NC_060178.1:84024397-84234397 GCF_021184085.1 Oncorhynchus gorbuscha | reverse complement strand
CACTATATAGGGATTAGGGGGACATTTGTGATTCAGACAAAGTTTGTGAGTTCATCTGTGACCTCTAGCATCAAATTTGTATTTGATTTATTTAACCTTTATTTAGCCAGATGAGTTAAGAACAGTCTTGAAAGAAGATCGCTCGTTAATGTTTGATTAAAACATAATGTGCAGACTATTTCCACAAGACTTATCTTTTTCTGAACAACTAAACAGTGTGAGATACAAACAGTACAAGGAAATAGAAAGTTCAGTACATTCTTATTGGCATGATTCTTTAGGGACCAGAGACAGTTTTCATAAAGATGTCAAAGTAGGAGTGCTGATCCAGGATCAGGTCCCCTCTGTTAAACACTTCTTAGGGCTGCAATCCCGTTAACGGAAAAGTGAAAGTGCAGGGCGCCAAATTTAAAACAAAAGAAATCTCATAATTACAATTCCTCAAACATACATGTATTTTATACCGTTTTAAAGGTTATCTTGTTGTTAATCCCACCACAGTGTCCGATTACAAATAGGCTTTACAGCGAAATCACCACAAACTATTAAATTAGGTGACCACCAATTCACAGAAAAACACAGACATTTTTTCCAGCCAAAGAGAGGAGTCACAAAAAGCACAAATAGAGATAAAAATGAATCACTAACCTTTGATGATTTTCATCAGATGACACTCATAGGACTTCATGTATATGCCATTTAGCAGACGCTTTTATCCAAAGCGACTTACAGTCATGTGTGCATACATTCTACGTATGGGTGGTCCCGGGGATCGAACCCACTACCCTGGCGTTACAAGCGCCATGCTCTACCAACTGAGCTACAGAAGGACCATGTTACACAATACATGTATGTTTTGTTCGATAAAGTACATAATTATATTTTAAAAATCTCAGTATACATTGGCGCATTACGTTCACTAGTTCCAAAAACATCTGGTGATATTGCAGAGAGCCACATCATTTTACAAAAATACTCATTATAAATGTAGATGAAAATACAATTCTTAGACAGGGAAATATAGATATACCTCTCCTTAATGCAACCGCTGTGTCAGATTTCAAAATAACTTTACGGAAAAAGCAAACCATGTAATAATCTGAGTGGAAAATATATATATTATCCGCCATGTTGGAGTCAAAAGAAATCAGAAATCACATCATAAATATTCCCTTACGTTTGATGATCTTCATCAGAATGCACTCCCAGGAATCACAGTTCAATAATGTCCATTATTTATGTCCAAGTAGCTACTTTTGTTAGCGAGTTTAGTACACAAATCCAAACGCTCGTGCAGGTCCAGCCGAACGTCGGATGAAAACTTCAAAAAGTTATAGTACAGGTCGAAGAAACTTGTCAAACTAAGTATAGAATCAATCTTTAGGATGTTGTTATCATAAATATTCAATAACGTTCCAACCGGAGAATTCCTATGTCTGTAGAGAAGCAATGGAACGCAGGTCGCTATCATGTGAAATGCGTGTGACCAGGACCTGGCTCTCTACCAGTAGAAGCCTCATTCAAGTTTCAAAAGACGGTTGACATCTAGTGGAAGCCCTAGGAAGTGCAACTTGATCAATATCACACTGTGTATTCAATAGGGGCTGGGTTGAAAATCGACCAACCTCAGATTTCCCACTTCCTGTTTGGATTTCTTCTCAGTTTTTGCCTGCCATATGAGTTCTGTTATACTCACAGACATCATTCAAAGAGTTTTAGAAACTTCAGAGTGTTTTCTATCCAATACTAATAATAATATGCATATATTAGCAACTCGGACTGTTTACTCTGGGCACCAGGCTGTTTACTCTGGGCACCTCTGGGCACCTTTCATCCAAGCTACTCAATACTGCCCCTGCAGCCAAAAGAAGTTAATATAATGTTATACATTATTATCTAAAATCCCCTCCTACTCCGACACTCTTTGTGAATACGGGCCCAGATGCTTAGCTTCCTAGCCTTTTACTACAGTAGAGACTTCACAGGGGGTATTTCAATTATGTCCAGTTCCAGTGATTCACATAGACAAAGACCTGTTCAAATACTTTTGCTTCAAGCTTTGAAGTGAACTCCTAAAGACCATGCAGCTACCCAGAAAACGATGTGGGCCCAATCTGGGTGACAATATTAGCGCCACATAGTCTGCCCACATTGGGCCGATGTGCCTTTGCTCATCGGCTCCACATTGGCCCAGTGTTGGCAGTCCATATCTGATGAGGGCAGCCCTCACTTTGCCTGAATTAAGCCCATCTTTTCCCAGCAAATATGACTACATTGGCACGATGTGAGCCCATTGCCGCATTGGACCCATGTAGAGTAGGCTGCTGACATTGGGCCAATAAGCCTTTGCTCATCGGTTCGGTTCCACATTGGCCCCAAGGCAGGTGGCCCCAAGGACAGCCCTCACTTCGCCTGAAATAAGCCCACCCTTTTGGATCGGCTGCTTGTTACATTGTATCAGAAATGTAACAAAGTTGTTACAATCATATACACTGAGTGACCAAAACATTAGGAATAGAAACGGAAAACCTGTTTGAGTCTGCTTTCCAACATACACTGGGAGACAAATTCACCTTTCAGCAGGACAATAACCGAAAACACAGGGCCAAATAAACACTTGAGTTGTTTAACAAGACAACGTTAAATGTTCCTGAGTGGCCAAGTTACACTTTTGCTTCAAAATCTATGGTAAGACTTGAAAATGACTGTTTAGCAATGATCAACAACCAACTCCAGTCAACCTCCTCTACTTCAGCCAACTTCTATGTTGATGTCCGGCCAAAGAACACAACTGTTTTTTAAATTAGCATATTTATCATGGACCATATATAAAGTATTGCACAACATAAGTATTTCAACAGTAGAGCTTCTACCCATCTGTTGCCCCTAAAGGTGGACATTATATTAAATGAAGAAACAGGCCATGGAAGTTATGCTAGCACCTTGTAAATTCAAGGTTTACAAGGCAGCAATTTCATGCATTACTAGTATACTACTGTTCAGGGCTGGGTTTACCTGTGTGAACTGAAACTGTAGGTTAGTGACACCTTAATTGGGGAAGATGGGTTCGTGGTAATGGCTGGAGCAGCTTAGTAGAATAGTATCAAATTCATCAAACACATAGTTTTATGCCATTACATTTGCTCCGTTCCAGCCATTATTATGAGCCGTCCTCCCCTCAGCAGCCTCCACTGTGTTGAACCATTGGTTACGCTTGCACATAGGGGGAGATCGCAAATGTCAATTTGTCCCCGTCTGATTTTGACATGCAAGCAGTAGGTCACTTTCTGAAATATTGCATTCTATTTTCATATTTACAATGTGTATGAGTTCACTATGTACAGTACATGTCCTGATGTGTGTACAGTGCATTCGGAAAGTATTCAAACCCCTTGACTTTTTTCACATTTTGTTACTTTACAGCATTATTCTAAAATGTATTAAATCGTTTTTTTCCCCTCATCAATCTACACACAATACCCCATAATGACAAAGCAAAAACAGGTATTTTTAAATGTTTGCTAATTTATTTTAAAAAATTATAATAATGAAATATTACATTTACATAAGTATTCAGACCCTTTACTCAGTACTTTGTTGAAGCACATTTGGCAGCGATTACAGCGTAGAGTCTTCTTGGGTATGACACTACAAGCTTGGCCCACATGTATTTGGGGAGTTTCTCCCAGTCCTCTCTGCAGATCCTCTCAAGATCTGTCAGGTTGGATGGGGAATGTTGCTGCACAGCTATTTTCAGGTCTTCCCAGAGATGTTCGATCAGGCTCAAGTCCGGTCTCTGGCTGGGCCACTCAAGGACATTCAGAGACTTGTCCCGAAGCCACTCATGCTTTGTCTTGGCTGTGTGCTTAGAGTCGTTGTCCTGTTGGAAGGTGAACCTTCGCCCTAGTCTCAGGTTCTGAGTGCTCTGGAGCAGGTTTTCATCAAGGATCTCTCTGTACTTTGCGCTGTTCATCTTTGCCTTGATCCTGACTAGTCTCCCAGTCTTCTTTGCAGATCCTCTCAAGCTCAGGCCAAAGAGTTCAGTCTTGGTTTCATCAGACCACAGAATCTTGTTTCTCATGGTCTGAGAGTCTTTGGGTGACTTTTGGCAAACTTCGAGCGGGCTGTCATGTGCCTTTTACTGAGGAGTGGCTTCTGTCTGGCCACTCTACCATTAAGGCCGCTGCCGACATGGTTGTCCTTCTGGAAGGTTCTCCCATCTCCACAGAGGAACTATAGAACTCTGTCAGAGTGACCATCTAGTTCTTGGTCACCTCCATGACCAGGGCCCTTCTCCCCCGATTGCTCAGTTATGTTACTGATTACAACCAGGGCCGGCCCTAGCCTTTAGGGAGCCCTAAGCAGGCTGATGTGGAATTTCACAGGCAAAACGTTTAAGTGACCCCCCTCTTGACAGCAGAGAGAAACATTCTACCTTCTTGCCCTTTGTGCTGTTGTCTGTGCCCAATAATGTTTGTACCATGTTTTGTGCTGCTACAATGTTTTGCTGCTACCATGTTGTTGTCATGTTGTGTTGCTACCATGCTGTATTGTCATGTGTTGCTGCCATGGTATTTTGTTGTCTTATAGGTCTCTCTTTATGTAGTGTTGTGTTGTCTCTCTTGTCATGATTTGTGTTTTGTCCCATATATATACAGTGCCCTGCGAAAGTATTCGGCCCCCTTGAACTTTGCGACCTTTTGCCACGTTTCAGGCTTCAAACATAAAGATATAAAACTTTATTTTTTTGTGAAGAATCAACAACAAGTGGGACACAATCATGAAGTGGAACGACATTTCAAACTTTTTTAACAAATCAAAAACGGAAAAATTGGGCGTGCAAAATTATTCAGCCCCCTTAAGTTAATACTTTGTAGCGCCACCTTTTGCTGTGATTACAGCTGTAAGTCGCTTGGGGTACGTCTCTATCAGTTTTGCACATCGAGAGACTGACATTTTTTCCCATTCCTCCTTGCAAAACAGCTCGAGCTCAGTGAGGTTGGATGGAGAGCAATTGTGAACAGCAGTTTTCAGTTCTTTCCACAGATTCTCGATTGGATTCAGGTCTGGACTTTGACTTGGCCATTCTAACACCTGGATATGTTTATTTTGTAACCATTCCATTGTAGATTTTGCTTTATGTTTTGGATCATTGTCTTGTTGGAAGACAAATCTCCGTCCCAGTCTCAGGTCATTTGCAGACTCCATCAGGTTTTCTTCCAGAATGGTCCTGTATTTGGCTCCATCCATCTTCCCATCAATTTTAACCATCTTCCCTGTCCCCGCTGAAGAAAAGCAGGCCCAAACCATGATGCTGCCACCACCATGTTTGACAGTGAGGATGGTGTGTTTAGGGTAATGAGATGTGTTGCTTTTACGCCAAACATAACATTTTGCATTGTTGCCAAAAAGTTCAATTTTGGTTTCATCTGACCAGAGCACCTTCTTCCACATGTTTGGTGTGTCTCCCAGGTGACTTGTGGCAAACTTTAAGCAACACTTTTTATGGATATCTTTAAGAAATGGCTTTCTTCTTGCCACTCTTCCATAAAGGCCAGATTTGTGCAATATACGACTGATTGTTGTCCTATGGACAGAGTCTCCCACCTCAGCTGTAGATCTCTGCAGTTCATCCAGAGTGATCATGGGCCTCTTGGCTGCATCTCTGATCAGTCTTCTCCTTGTATGAGCTGAAAGTTTAGAGGGACGGCCAGGTCTTGATAGATTTGCAGTGGTCTGATACTCCTTCCATTTCAATATTATCGCTTGCACAGTGCTCCTTGGGATGTTTAAAGCTTGGGAAATCTTTTTGTATCCAAATCCGGCTTTAAACTTCTTCACAACAGTATCTCGGACCTGCCTGGTGTGTTCCTTGTTCTTCATGATGCTCTCTGCGCTTTTAACAGACCTCTGAGACTATCACAGTGCAGGTGCATTTATACGGAGACTAGATTACACACAGGTGGATTGTATTTATCATCATTAGTCATTTAGGTCAACATTCGATCATTCAGAGATCCTCACTGAACTTCTGGAGAGAGTTTGCTGCACTGAAAGTAAAGGGGCTGAATAATTTTGCATGCCCAATTTTTCAGTTTTTGATTTGTTAAAAAAGTTTGAAATATCCAATAAATGTCATTCCACTTCATGATTGTGTCCCACTTGTTGTTGATTCTTCACAAAAAAATACAGTTTTATATCTTTATGTTTGAAGCCTGAAATGTGGCAAAAGGTCGCAAAGTTCAAGGGGGCCGAATACTTTCGCAAGGCACTGTATATATATATATATATTTTTTTAATTATTTTTATCGCAGGCCCTGTCCCTTTTGCCTTTTGGTAGGCCATCATTGTAAATAACAATTTGTTCTTAATGACTTAGTTAAAAAACAAAACAGTTGTACTTTTAGAGTATATATGCTACAATTCTACTCATTTTGCTGTGGGGTATATATATATTTTTTTGTTGTTGCCATTTTACAGCTAATTTCCTGCAATTCTACACATTTTACCACATGGTGAAGATACATGTTTGCAGTTTTGAAGTGAGTTTCCTGCATCTACACATTTTTCCAAGTTAATATGATATCTGATTGAGAGTGACAAAGAAAATCAATGGGGGCCTCCCTGGAGGTTAGGGCACATGGGCATGTGCCCTGAGTGCCCAGTCGGTAATTCGACCATGATTACTACATGTTTAGAATCTAAAACATTATAGCTGACATGGGCTAAATAAGTGACTGCAGTGACTGACATAACAAGACAACAACTGTTGATGCACAACCAAAGTTCAAAATTGTACCTTGTGTACTAGTCTAACTTCTTCTTCTTCGATGAGGTTTAACAGCGGTTGGCATCCAATATGTTGCATAACCACCACCTACTAGACTGAAGTACAACTCCCTTATACTTTGCTTGAAAAAATAAATAAATACACAAATACTCTACCATCTAACACTACACTCACAAAAAAAATCTAAAAACAACACCACCCTACCAAACAACACTATTTAAATCTATTTAGTTCTACCTCAGGCCAACAACCTGAAAGGATGGGACACCACCACTTAACACACCTTGTAACTCTTCTGATGTCAGGTCTCGCACACCCAAATACCTCTCTGCAGCTGCCACCACAACCTCAATCTTCCATCCCTGCAGTACATTTGATAACCATTGCTATAAATGCTAAAAATCCAATCTCACTGAAACATATACAGTGGGGCAAAAAAGTATTTAGTCAGCCACCAATAGTGCAGGTTCTCCCACTTAAAAAGATGAGAGAGGCCTGTACTTTTCATCATAGGTACACTTCAACTATGACAGACAAAATGAGGAAACAAAATCCAGAAAATCACATTGTAGGATTTTTAATGAATTTATTTGCAAATTGTATGGGGCTTGTCACCAAAGCCCCATATACTACCCACCATTGCGACCTGTACGCTCTCGTTGGCTGGCCCTCGCTTCATACTCGTCGCCAAACCCACTGGCTCCATTACCTCAGCTCGCTGGTCACCATAGCATCACCCACCTGTAGCACGCACTCCAGCAGGTATATCTCTCTGGTCACCCCCAAAACCAATTATTTCTTAGGCCGCCTCTCCTTCCAGTTCTCTGCTGCCAATGACTGGAACGAACTACAAAAATCTCTGAAACTGGAAACACTTATCTCCCTCACTAGCTTTAAGCACCAACTGTCAGAGCAGCTCACAGATTACTGCACCTGTACATAGCCCACCTATAATTTAGCCCAAACAACTACCTCTTTCCCTAAGGTATTTATTTTATTTATTTTGCTCCTTTGCACCCCATTACTATTATTTCTACTTTGCACATTCTTCCACTGCAAATCTACCATTCCAGTGTTTTACTTGCTATATTGTATTTACTTTGCCTCCATGGCCTTTTTTTTGCCTTTACCTCCCTTATCTCATCTAATTTGCTCACATCGTATGTAGACTTGTTTATACTGTATTATTGACTGTATGTTTGTTTTACTCCATGTGTAACTCTGTGTCGTTGTATCTGTCGAACTGCTTTGCTTTATCTTGGCCAGGTCGCAACTGTAAACGTGAACTTGTTGTCAACTTGCCTACCTGGTTAAATAAAGGTGAAATATAATAAATAAAAAATAAAAAATTCACTTCAGCTCATTATGTCTTTGCTTACACTGCCATTCATCATAACAAACTATCTCCCTTTTTGTCCGCCATTTTTAACCGACTCAAGCTCACCGTCTTCCTCCCTCTCTCTTAGACCTCCTCTGCCTCTCTTTTTCCCTCAAATCCTCCTCCGTAATCCAAGTATATGCCTCCTTATGATAATACTGCAATTTTCCTGTCAATTTTCCTGTCATACATCTTGTTCTTGCCTTCTCAAGGGACGCCATTTAGCCGGCTGTCACAATCTCCGTACAATCAGCACGAACCCTTCGGGATGTAACGCTCAACAGTGCATTCCACTTATAATGCGCTGCATCGTCTTGATGTTATTTCTTTATTAAAAACTACCGCAACGCTTATCAATTTCAAACAAGCGCATTCTTCCAACCAACATCTCGTGTTGATAGCTCACCAAATGTGATTCAGCCTGCCTTCTCTGTGAAAATGAATCCTGCTGATGGAACAAGACCGTACTATTCTAACATTCAACGGTAAGTTGAGACCCCCAACTGGTCGCCTATGTCGCTTATGGCTAGGGCCGGCTCTGCAGGTAACTAGTATCTGCACTGTCAAACCAGAAGTTCTGGCTGCTCAACCATTTTGATGAAACCGATTACCTCAACAACATTCAGTTAAGAAACTGAAATAGCTTAAGTGAGCAGTACTACCTTCATATGAGTAATACAAGTGCAGTTTGTTTTAGTACAGTGTACTTACATTTAACACCCCCACTAAGCCAGGCCTCCAATCATTTCCCAGTGTGCCTTGGCTCTTTAAATTAATTGTAGAGTTACCAACCATGACTGAATTTGCTGGTGACAGAGACATTGTTGTTGAATTAATTTATTATCAGTGCAGTGAGTGAGTTCCGAGGTGAATATTATCATTGAAACATTTTATATATTGTAAGGCCTAATGCAGTGGCCTGAAACTCATAGTATGAAGGTCACATCAGGCCTTGCAAGAAGTGTTGCAAAATTCCACAAACTTTCCAGTAATCTTCCAACCAGGAGTTCTGGAAAACCTGGGAAATATATCAAAATTTTGCCACCCTAAATCTAATTGGAATCTAGCCAGTGTTACACTAATCAACAGTTGACATTTGAATTCACCCACAATCCACATACAGTTGAAGTCAGAAGTTTGCATACACCATAGCCAAATACATTTAAACTCAGTTTTTCACAATTCCTGACATTTAATCCTATTAAAAATTCCCTCTCTTAGGTCAGTTAGAGTCACCACTTTATTTTAAGAATGTGGAATGTCAAAATAATAGTAGAGAGAATGATTTATTTCAGCTTTTTTATTTCTTTCATTACATTCCCAGTGGGTCTGAAGTTTACATACACTCAATTAGTATTTGGTAGCATTGCCTTTAAATTGTTTAACTTGGGTCAAACGTTTTGGGTAGCCTCCCACAAGCTTCCCACAATAAGTTGGGTGAATTTTGGCCCATTTCTCCTGACAGAGCTGGTGTAACTGTATCAGGTTTGTAGGCCTCCTTGCTTGTACAAGCTTTTTCAGTTTTGCCCACAAATATTCTACAGGATTGAGTTCAGGGCTTTGTGATGCTCCAATACCTTGACTTTGTTGTCCTTATAAGCCATTTTGCCACAACTTTGGAAGTATGCTTGGGGTCATTGTCTATTTGGAAGACTCATTTGCGACCAAGCTTTAACTTCCTGACAGATGTTTTGAGATGTTGCTTCAATATATCCACATAATTTCCCTTCCTCATCATGCCATCTATTTTGTGAAGTGCACCAGTCCCTCCTGCAGCAAAGCACACCCACAATATGATGCTGCCCCCCCCCCCCCGTGCTTCACGGTTGGGATGGTGTCTTTGGCTTGCAAGCCTCCCTCTTTTTCCACCAAACATAACGATGGTCTTTATGGCCAAACAGTTCTATTTTTGTTTCATCAGATCAGAGGACATTTCTCCAAAAAGTGCGATCTTTGTCCCCATGGCAGTTTTGGAGCAGTGTCTTCTTCCTTGCTGAGCGGCTTTTTCAGGTTATGTCGATATAGGACTCGTTTTACTGTGGATATAGATACTTTTGTACCTGTATCCTCCAACATCTTCACAAGATCCTTTGCTGTTGTTCTGGAATTGATTTGCACTTTTCGCACCGAAGTACGTTCATCTCTAAGAGACAGAACGCGTCTCCTTCCTGAGCAGTATGACGGCTGCGTGGTCCCATAGTGTTCATACTTGCTTACTATTGTTTGTACAGATGAACGTGGTACCTTCAGGTGTTTGGAAATTCCTCCCAAGGGTGAACCAGACTTGTGGAGGTCTACAATTGTTTTCTGAGGTCTTGGTTGATTTCTTTTGATTTTCCCGAGGATGTCTCACAAAGAGGCACTGTGTTTGAAGGTAGGCCTTGAAATGCATCCACAGGTACAACTCCAATTGACTCCAATGATGTCAATTAGCCTATCAGAAGCTTCTAAAGCCATTACATAATTTTCTGGAATTTTCCAAGCTGTTTAAATGCACAGTCGATATAGTGTATGTAAACTTCTGACCCACTGGAATTGGGATACAGTGAGTTATAAGTGGAATAATCTGTCTGTTAACAATTGTTGGAAAATTACTTGTGTCATGCACAAAGTAGATTTCCTTGCCAAAACTATAATTTGTTAACAAGGAATTTGTGGAGTGGTTGAAAAATGAGTTTTAATGACTCTAACCTAAGTGTATGTCAACTTCTGACTTCAACTGTATATAATGACTGCCAGAGTTATGAACTGTAGGAGGAGACTACATGAGCCATTTAAACTGGAATGACAATTTCAGTAACGGGTGCAAAAATGAAATGATTGGATTAGTTTAGAAATGTTTTATTTATCTTTGTGTAGCATAACATTTAATCCATCAATCACTCAATGTACATGCAAAAACACAGATATTAAAAACAATTCCAAAACATCAACCTTCAATTGATCATGCTGGGAAAAAAGTGCATTTGTTATCATTAAAAAATTGTAGTTGGTGTTACTTTCATTTAGTTTTGAGTCAGAACCATATTTAAATAATAATGACCATTCATTGACTTTGATTACAACTTACTAGAAGTATTTGAGTTAAAAATGCCTTGGGGTTTACAGTGTGCAACAAATTATATTTAAGAAAGTAACCTACCCAAACCTACTCATGTTTATCATCTCAATTGTTGCACTTAATTTACTGTCCAATAGGTGGTGACACGTTGTGTTATAGTGACCCTGCCACTGTGACTTTATGATCTAGCAGTGGCTTCCATCAAAGGTGAGACTTAAAAGAAACAGCTTTTGGTACTTTCTGTCCCCAACAGGCATCCTTCCGTTGATCTCGTCATGTCCTTGCAGACTTGATTTCTGTTCTATCATCCCTTGTGGTCACCGGTCAAAACCACATAATGTTTTAGCCTGGTGGTCTAGTCCACCATGCACACAGTCCCTAAAATGAATGCCCTTAAACTTTGTGTCCTTCCTACACAAGATACTATGTTCTCATACACAAAGCACTTTACCAAACTATTACAGTAGGGGAGAGTGGGGTATGTTGAGCCATTTTTTACTTTCAGCATCACTACATCAAGTGAAATATAGGATCCTTTCTAATAAAGATATATTTATTTCAGGATGTTGTGTATCCCTGGAAATAATCTGAATTAATGTAAACATAATAGTTTGAAAACTGCATTTGAGTGTGTGTGTGTTATGTTGACAGTCCAACAATAATTATGTCCTCCATTTAACTTGTGTATAATTTGGCTTCCAGCAAGGCTACTGTATGTGCAGTTGACAAAATTAAAATGGTGGTTTAAGTTATTAAACTGAGCTATTTTAATAATTGTCAGGAATTCAAGGTTGTCGGAGAGGCGTGGATTAACACGATGCACAAAGCATTAATATCTGCTCTGATCTCTCTCTCTCTCTCTCTCTCTCTCTCTCTCTCTCTCTCTCTCTCTCTCTCTCTCTCTCTCTCTCTCTCTCTCTCTCCCTCCCTCCCTCCCTCCCTCCCTCCCTCCCTCCCTCCCTCCCCCAAAGGCTCTGGCTCCTCTGGCCGGTACCCTGTTGTTTCTTCCTTGTGCGGCAGCGGGATATGAAGCATCACCATGGGTTTCATGGAATTCTACCTTGAGATTGACCCCGTGACCCTGAACCTCATCATCTTGGTAGCCAGCTATGTCATCCTCCTCCTCGTTTTCCTCATCTCCTGCATCCTGTACGACTGTCAGGGGAAGGACCCCACCAAGGAGTACGCCCCCGCGCCCCCTGCGCCACCCAGCCAGTCGCCCATACGCCTGGTGATCATGCAGAACTCTCCCACCTCGTCTCGCTGTGAGCGGCAGAGCAGCCAGAGTCAGACCCAGAACCATAACAACACGGCTCCTCCAGAACCCAGCAGGAACGACTACGAGCCACCAGCGCTGACGCCCACCCCAGACCTGGGGAGGAAGAAGAGAAGCACCCTGGTCTGACAAGGAGAGGGGAATGAGGTGGTGGGTCCATGACTGAAGAGAAGATAGATACTAAGTACTGGAATTAGACAATGAGGGGAGGAGAGATTTGGTTGTATAGACAAGGACTGCACTGGACTGGATGTCATTCATTGCTGCTGTTTTGTACTTTCTTTTTGATATCGCTGAGGGGAAAGCTAAGAAGGTAAGCAGGCAGTTGTTGTTGGTGTGTGTGTTTGCCCTCAGAACAGCCTCAATTTGTCGGGCATGTTGAAAGCATTCCACAGGGAAAGCATGACTCCAATGCTTTCCATAGTTGTGTCAAGTTGGCTGGATGTCCTTTGGGTGGTGGACCATTCTTTTTTACATTTTTTTAAATTCTTATTTAATTTGTACCAATTTCGTGGTATCCAATTGTTGTAGTAGCTGCTATCTTGTCTCATCGCTACAACTCCCATACGGGCTCGGGAGAGACGAAGGTTGAAAGTCATGCGTCCTCCGATACGCAACCCAACCAGCCGTACTGCTTCTTAACACAGCGCACATCCAACCCGGAAGCCAGCCGCACCTATGTGCCGGAGGAAACACCGTGCACCTGGCAACCTTGGTTAGCGCTCACTGCGCCCGGCCCGCCACAGGAGTCGTTGGTGCGCGATGAGACAAGGACATCCCTACCGACCAAGCCCTCCCTAACCCGGACAACGCTAGGCCAATTGTGTGTCGCCCCACGGACCTCCCGGTGGCGGCCGGTTACGACAGAGCATGGGCGCGAACCCAGGGACTCTGATGGCACAGCTGGCGCTGCAGTACAGCCCCCTTAACCACTGTGCCACCCGGGAGGTCGGTGGACCATTCTTGATACACACGGGAAACTCTTGAGAATGAAAAACCCAGCAGTGTTGCAGTTCTTGACACACTCAAACCAGTGCGCCTGGCACCTACTACCATACCCCGTTCAAAAGTACTTAAATCTTTTGTCTTGCCCATTAACCCTCTGAATGGCACACATACACAATCCATGTCTCAATTGTCTCAAGGCTTAAAAATTCTTCTTAAACCTGTCTCCTCCCCTTCATCTACACTGATTGAACTGACAACAGTAAGGGACCATAGCTTTCACCTGGATTCACCTGGTCAGTCTATGTCATGGAAAGCGCAGGTGTTGTTCCTAATGTTTTTTTTTACACTCAGTGTAGTTCAAAGTTGGCATTGGTGAATGCAAGTAACCCCAAAAAAGAAGTCAATCCCTAATGCAGATGTTTTACACTGGGTTCCCCTGTCAAATCAATCAATATATCCAGGCTGTTACCACAGTGTGTGAGTCATCAATGTGATTGGTTAATTGAACACATTTGTTTAATGGAAGGAGACATGCATGGAAACATTAGCCCAATTCCTTTTGTGGGATGTTTGGAAGAACATGCAAATAGAATAGTGATATGAGACAGTAAAGTGCTTTTAACCTTAAGTCTTGCATGCAGGTGTGACCTGGCATGTAGGGAAGCTGCAGTAAGGGAATCCCCCACCCACATGTATGCTCGCAGAGATGGAGACAGATAAACAGACAAACAAACTCACAGACACACACACACACACACAATATGGCATGCAAGATTTGATAAATGATGAATGATCGGATAGACATAAAAGCAATCCAAAAACAGGCAGACAGTGAGACAGTGGGGGACCACTCCCCTGTGATAAGAACATTCAGTGTCCACCAGACCCTACTATCATCCTCAACCCCCACTACTATAACAAGTCTCAGTCTCTGAGCCGTCTGCTTCTGTTGAAACCTGTCCATCCTTGGCCCTCCAAATCCTGCTTTATCCCGCAGGCACAAACCCCATCAGCAAAATGAATGTGGCCTGAGAGCACAAAGCCTCCCAGTCAATCAATGAATGCATGTCTGGCTTCACCCTGTCAATGATTGACATATATTAGGTTTTAACATATGAGCGTGATGTAAAAGCACTGTGAAACATTGGCTATTTTAAAAGAGTTAAAGCCAGACGCACTTTCATCCAGAGTGACTCATGATAGGTGCATTCATATAAGGAGGCTAAAAAACAGACCCACCGGATGTGTTCCAAATGGCACCCTATTCCCTACATAGTGCACTACCTTTGACCATATAAGGAATATGGTGTATTGAGACACATACACAGTTATGGTAAACATTATTATGAGGGGCTTTCCAAAAAGGCAACCTTGCAAATTTAAAGCATCTGTTTTAGTGATCAAAGGAGTGAAGCTATTTCAAAGAGGAGCACTTTGAAAGCCTCAGTTCTGCTATAATTGTGTCATGTTGAATTGTACGTTTCCTCCATGTTATGTCCCTAATCCATCAGCAGTAACGTCTGGTGCCCGCTGGGACAGATGTGGACACTTTTAGCATATAGATAGTTTTACTTACACAAATGCATGTGCTACCAGGGACCCCTATGGCAGTTTAAAATAGAGATGCAGTGTGGATTACATAAAATAAAGAGCATGAACATGACTAGAAGAGAGACGCCTTAATAAAAACATTTCAATTTGAACTACTACCCCATCTAGTGTCCGTTTAAAAGCCTAACATTGGGCTTTTCTTGTGGTGTCCAGTGTTACATTTGATGTCCCGTAGTTGCTTGCCCTGCCTTGTCCATATTCCCCATCGCTGATCTCTTGTAGGTGGCAGCCAGCTGGAGAATTCGCTTGAACCCTGCAGCTTGTCAGTGCTCAACTTAGCCAATAGCCATCATATTTGCCTTAACTGCAACAGGTGTAGGATCTTAATTTGATCACCCTGTTTTGCAGGAAATGTAAACTTGTAGTGTATTCAAGATTTTAAAAGGCTTCTAAGTTTGTAATGTCCACTTAAAAATGTCAGGCTTGATTTGCCCTAACTAAATATGTGTCAAACCCACTACAAAAATGCAATTCTGCAGCTTAACAAAACATTGGACTAATTGTCCCAGTCCCACGCTGAGGTCTGTCCAACGCTGGTCCGACCAAGCGGACTCCACACTCCAAGACTGCTTCCATCACGTGGACTGGGACATGTTTCGTATTGCGTCAGATAAAAATATTGACGAATAAGCTGATTCGGTGTGCGAGTTCATTAGAACTTGCGTTGAAGATGTCGTTCCCATAGCAACGATAAAAACATTCCCTAACCAGAAACCGTGGATTGATGGCAGCATTCGCGTGAAACTGAAAGCGCGAACCACTGCTTTTAATCAGGGCAAGGTGTCTGGCAACATGACCGAATACAAACAATGCAGCTATTCCCTCCGCAAGGCTATTAAACAAGCTAAGCGTCAGTACAGAGACAAAGTAGAATCTCAATTCAACGGCTCAGACACAAGAGGCATGTGGCAGGGTCTACAGTCAATCACGGACTACAAGAAGAAACCCAGCCCAGTCACGGACCAGGATGTCTTGCTCCCAGGCAGACTAAATAACTTTTTTGCCTGCTTTGAGGACAATACAGTGCCACTGACACGGCCTGCAACGAAAACATGTGGTCTCTCCTTCACTGCAGCCGAGGTGAGTAAGACATTTAAACGTGTTAACCCTCGCAAGGCTGCAGGCCCAGACGGCATCCCCAGCCGCGCCCTCAGAGCATGCGCAGACCAGCTGGCCGGTGTGTTTACGGACATATTCAATCAATCCCTATACCAGTCTGCTGTTCCCACATGCTTCAAGAGGGCCACCATTGTTCCTGTTCCCAAGAAAGCTAAGGTAACTGAGCTAAACGACTACCGCCCCGTAGCACTCACTTCCGTCATCATGAAGTGCTTTGAGAGACTAGTCAAGGAACATATCACCTCCACCCTACCTGACACCCTAGACCCACTCCAATTTGCTTACCGCCCAAATAGGTCCACAGACGATGCAATCTCAACCACACTGCACATTTAACATTACATTTACATTTACATTTAAGTCATTTAGCAGACGCTCTTATCCAGAGCGACTTACAAATTGGTGCATTCACCTTATGACATCCAGTGGAACAGTCACTTTACAATAGTGCATCTAAATCTTAAAGGGGGGAAAGAGGGAATACTTATCCTATCCTAGGTATTCCTTAAAGAGGTGGGGTTTCAGGTGTCTCCAGAAGGTGGTGAATTGACTCCGCTGTCCTGGCGTCGTGAGGGAGTTTGTTCCACCATTGGGGGCCAGAGCAGCGAACAGTTTTGACTGGGCTGAGCGGGAGCTGTACTTCCTCAGTGGTAGGGAGGCGAGCAGGCCAGAGGTGGATGAACGCAGTGCCCTTGTTTGGGTGTAGGGCCTGATCAGAGCCTGGAGGTACTGAGGTGCCGTTCCCCTCACAGCTCCGTAGGCAAGCACCATGGTCTTGTAGCGGATGCGAGCTTCAACTGGAAGCCAGTGGAGAGAACGGAGGAGCGGGGTGACGTGAGAGAACTTGGGAAGGTTGAACACCAGACGGGCTGCGGCGTTCTGGATGAGTTGAAGGGGTTTAATGGCACAGGCAGGGAGCCCAGCCAACAGCGAGTTGCAGTAATCCAGACGGGAGATGACAAGTGCCTGGATTAGGACCTGCGCCGCTTCCTGTGTGAGGCAGGATCGTACTCTGCGGATGTTGTAGAGCATGAACCTACAGGAACGGGCCACCGCCTTGATGTTGGTTGAGAACGACAGGGTGTTGTCCAGGATCACACCAAGGTTCTTAGCGCTCTGGGAGGAGGACACAATGGAGTTGTCAACCGTGATGGCGAGATCATGGAACGGGCAGTCCTTCCCGGGAGGAAGAGCAGCTCCGTCTTGCCGAGGTTCAGCTTGAGGTGGTGATCCGTCATCCACACTGATATGTCTGCCAGACATGCAGAGATGCGATTCGCCACCTGGTCGTCAGAAGGGGGAAAGGAGAAGATTAGTTGTGTGTCGTCTGCATAGCAATGATAGGAGAGACCATGTGAGGTTATGACAGAGCCAAGTGACTTGGTGTATAGCGAGAATAGGAGAGGGCCTAGAACAGAGCCCTGGGGACACCAGTGGTGAGAGCGCGTGGGTGAGGAGACAGATTCTCGCCACGCCACCTGGTAGGAGCGACCTGTCAGGTAGGACGCAATCCAAGCGTGAGCCGCGCCGGAGATGCCCAACTCGGAGAGGGTGGAGAGGAGGATCTGATGGTTCACAGTATCGAAGGCAGCCGATAGATCTAGAAGGATGAGAGCAGAGGAGAGAGAGTTAGCTTTAGCAGTGCGGAGCGCCTCCGTGATACAGAGGAGAGCAGTCTCAGTTGAATGACTAGTCTTGAAACCTGACTGATTTGGATCAAGAAGGTCATTCAGAGAGAGATAGCGGGAGAGCTGGCCAAGGACGGCACGTTCAAGAGTTTTGGAGAGAAAAGAAAGAAGGGATACTGGTCTGTAATTGTTGACATCGGAGGGATCGAGTGTAGGTTTTTTCAGAAGGGGTGCAACTCTCGCTCTCTTGAAGACGGAAGGGACGTAGCCAGCGGTCAGTGATGAGTTGATGAGCGAGGTGAGGTAAGGGAGGAGGTCTCCGGAAATGGTCTGGAGAAGAGGGAGGGGATAGGGTCAAGCGGGCAGGTTGTTGGGCGGCCGGCCGTCACAAGACGCGAGATTTCATCTGGAGAGAGAGGGGAGAAAGAGGTCAGAGCACAGGGTAGGGCAGTGTGAGCAGAACCAGCGGTGTCGTTTGACTTAGCAAACGAGGATCGGATGTCGTCGACCTTCTTTTCAAAATGGTTGACGAAGTCGTCTGCAGAGAGGGAGGAGGGGGGGGAGGAGGATTCAGGAGGGAGGAGAAGGTGGCAAAGAGCTTCCTAGGGTTAGAGGCAGATGCTTGGAATTTAGCGTGGTAGAAAGTGGCTTTAGCAGCAGAGACAGAGGAGGAAAATGTAGAGAGGAGGGAGTGAAAGGATGCCAGGTCCGCAGGGAGGCGAGTTTTCCTCCATTTCCGCTCGGCTGCCCGGAGCCCTGTTCTGTGAGCTCGCAATGAGTCATCGAGCCACGGAGCGGGAGGGAAGGACCGAGCCGGCCTGGAGGATAGGGGACAAAGAGAGTCAAGGGATGCAGAGAGGGAGGAGGGTTGAGGAGGCAGAATCAGGAGATAGGTTGGAGAAGGTTTGAGCGGAGGGAAGAGATGATAGGATGGAAGAGGAGAGAGTAGCGGGGGAGAGAGAGTGAAGGTTGGGACGGCGCGATACCATCCGAGTAGGGGCAGTGTGGCACTCACAAACTTCTACAGATGCACAATCGAGAGCATCCTGGCGGGCTGTATCACCGCCTGGTACGGCAACTGCTCTGCCCTCAACATTAAGGCTCTCCAGAGGGTAGTGAGGTCTGCACAACGCATCACCGGGGGCAAACTACCTGCCCTCCAGGACACCTACACCACCCGATGTCACAGGAAGGCCATAAAGATCATCAAGGACAACAACCACCCGAGCCACTGCCTGTTCACCCCGCTATCATCCAGAAGGCGAGGTCGGTACAGGTGCATCAAAGCTGGGACCAAGAGACTGAAAAACAGCTTCTATCTCAAGGCCATCAGACTGTTAAACAGCCACCACTAACATTGAGTGGCTGCTGCCAACACACTGTCATTGACACTGACCCAACTCCAGCCACTCTAATAATGGGAATTGATGGGAAATTATGTAAATATATCACTAGCCACTTTAAACAATGCTACCTTATATACTTACCCTACATTATTCATCTCATATGCATACGTATATACTGTACTCTACATCATCGACTGCATCCTTATGTAATACATGTATCACTAGCCACTTTAACTATGCCACTTTGTTTACTTTGTCTACATACTCATCTCATATGTATATACTGTACTCGATACCATCTACTGTATGCTGCTCTGTACCATCACTCATTCATATATCCTTATGTACATATTCTTTATCCCCTTACACTGTGTATAAGACAGTAGTTTTGGAATTGTTAGTTAGATTACTTGTTGGTTATCACTGCATTGTCGGAACTAGAAGCACAAGCATTTCGCTACACTCGCATTAACATCTGCTAACCATGTGTATGTGACAAATAAACTTTGATTTGATTTGATTTGATTTAAATACACAATAGCACTTGCATTGTAGCCTGTTTTGACATTTTTATTATGAAATTGCACTTATCCAGCCTACATGCTTGTAAATACCCGTTGCTATGTTGTTTTTTAATATGTGATCTTGTCTGAATGTTTTATGACTGCTGCAAAATGTTATTGCCTCTGAGGTCATTAATGCTTTCTGAATCTGAAAAATCTCCTTTACTTATAATCCACCCAATAAGACACATTTCCTGTTGCTGCGGGATTATTTTCCCGCTGTGAGAAATTGCTCAAATGAATATACTACACCTGTAGTTACAGTAGCTAACATGCATAAAGTAAGATTTAGGGCTTGTGTTTGGGTTAGCTCGCAAGTTAGTTTCGATGCTGTAATAGCTTGCTATATCATCTCTACTAATGCATCAACTGAAGCTATACATCAGTTGAAGGTAATGTCTCCTCTCGCTGTCTTTCCCCAGGGCAGCAGACCAGTGTGCAGTCATCACCACTCAGAAACCAGAAGACCTCTGACATTATGGAATCAGTCTTCTCTCCATCGCTACACCGTTGGGCATGAATATGTCAAAGGACCAGACAACGATGCCCTGCCACACCTCACTAAGAAGGAACCACCTTGAGATCAGAATCTACAGTACACGTATAATGAAGGAACTATGAACTCACAGAGAACTGCAATACCTATAATACCGTTCTCTTCGTCCACTGGAAAACTACATATTCCATGCACCTTTTCTGCTGTAATTCTTGAAAAATAATTATAGTGTCGAGCTTCTTGGACAAAACAGGGTCTACATTGTAATTGATATGCTGCACTTGAATGACAATGACTGTTTAGGACTAGGTGTACAACTCTTTCAATGAATGTCAGGCCTCTTGGCAGCTAGCTACTGTACTAAATGGAAATTTAGCTGACACTTTAATCCAAAACAGATTACAGTTAATACATATTCAGAATATGTGGTCAATTGTGGGAATCAAACCGTCAACTCAAACCAATCAACCAACGAAACAATCAACTGACTAACCAACCATTCAACCGACTAACTAACTAACCAAACATCAGAACCATTCAATGGGCTCGTTCGACATTGCAGCTGACAGTGCAGGTGACTGCCGACTGACTGATCTACAAACCACCTTGCATCACAAACAACTACTCATTATAATTTGTAGATCAGTCGGACAGTTACAATTGATCCAGGATACATTATGGTTTCTCAAAGATTGTCTATTATATTCACGATAGTCGATCGACCTCTCTAACAATAGAAATACATGTCCTCAAATATGAAAGGCAGGTGGGAGGAAGCTAGATAAGGTGGGACCATTCTGGCCAATGAGAGGGCAGATATGCGTGTGAACAACAGGCCATAGAGCTAGATAGAGGACTCATATTTGTATTCGTGGTATTATAGCGTCTGTGACAGCCTGGGCAGCACCATTGAAACTATGTCCATTTCAAGGTAGTCCATTTTCTTATTCATCGGCTGATTGCTCCCAACTCACAGGAATCCCCACATAGTTGACAACTTTAAAATAGTGGAAGCACTCAATGGCAATATGCATTTTAAGACAGGTTATATCCATTATGAGCCATCCATCTGTCTCTATCACAACAAAAATAAAGTTGTTATTTTTTCAAAGTTGTCGAAATGCCAGTTGCGTCCACTTATATCAGTGCATTTGAGACAATTGAACCATTATGAAACTTCTATTAGATCAAATAAGCCTCAGGTAGAAAATTAGCAATTCAATTCGACACTCTCTCATTGACCTCCATACAAAAATTCCTAAATTCGTGGGCTTATTTTTCATAGACAGCTTTGCCTCTTTCTCTCTGGCCATTGTCACTACATGACTATCCTCCTCTGCTGGGCCACAACAAGCCTCAGTCATGTCAAGTCATTTTCTCTGCCATGAGATTGCCACGACTTTGAGTCGCAACAGCTTCCGTGTAGTCCAGCTACTTTATGGAATCTGGGGGAGTCTTTGAGCCACAATGGTACATCCGTTTCCGGTTAGACCAGCTACTTCCTTAAAACTGGTGGGGAGGGATATAGAGACTGACATTGACTGGAGCAGGATGTGCTGTGACTGTCCTCCACTCAGCCACGTCTTTGAAAAGAACCAAGTCAGAGTCCTGCCACCGAGGGACTTAACATGCTTTTTATTTGAAATACTATGGCTTGCTCAGCTTGGTTCCCATCGAGACCAACCAATGACATGACCAATCACAGCACCCCATTTGCAATGTGAATTGCAGCAAATTATACTTCCCACGGGTTTGAGGAATTAGTCAGACTCAACTCCACAGAGTATTATAAAGTGAGGGCTATGTATTCCTTCTGATATCTGCTCTGCTTTTGTCCTCTGCATGGTTACAAACATTTACTCTTCTAAACAGACCAATTTGTTTTGGTCATATTCTGGGCTTGACATCAGTGGTAGTAGTACTAATAAGGTGTGGAGATCAGTTAAGTGACTTAGTCTTGTATGGTAGATGTGTGTGGCACACAAGAGGGAGGATTTAAAATCAAATTTGACTTGAGCCAATGTTCAAGTGAACTTGGTAGGTCATATTCATTTGGTATGAAATGGAAGCAAACAGGGAGGGACTACCTGGACTTTTTCAATAAGAAACGGTATTAGCTACATGTACACTAATGAATAAAACCCAGGTTTTGGGAAGGCGTTATACATATCATGTAAATGACTAACTGATGCTCTCAAAATACAGAATATCATTTATCAAATGTAATATTTGTGGTACATTATTACTATAGTGCATGAATAAATAGGACATTAAAAGTATCACAATAGTATGACTCGTCCAAGACCCTCTAAATAATATTGTATTAAAAAAACAAAGAACTAAACTAGCTCCTGTGTTTGTGTAGGCTACAACAGAGAGAAAAAGACATTCTACTACGTCAGAATTTCAAAATGACTATACCAAACCAGCACGATACAGTACATATAACACACACACAGAGTACAGTAGTAGGCTATGCTATGGGAGTGGAAGAGAGACTTTTGGAAACAGTATTCATCTGATACTTAAAAAGAAACAAGATCAGCTTTAGAGACATTTTTGTTTTTTTCCCAAAATGTGTGACATGCAGATGGTTATTGCATCCCATCTTGTCTTGTTGCTTTTTTTTCTTGCCGAATGTCATAACGTGAAACCACTGAATTGAACCAAGAGGTCGTAGATTGGTTGATGAAAAAAGGCGGGTCGATTTGGAACCAAAGGAAAACATAACTAGCAGATGATAAACTGTTTTATTGTGATCAAGAGAAACATAATCAAAAAGACAGCATGTAAGTGCCCTGGGGAACCCATCATCTGGGGAAAAAATGCACACAAAAGGGACAAATGAACATGAGATTTAACATACAGTACAAGTCAAAAGTTTAGACACACCTCATTAAAGGGTTTTTCTTATTTTCTACATTGTAGAATAATAATAAAGACATCAAAACTATGAAATAACACACATGGAATCATGCAGTAACCAAGAAAAGTGTTAAACAAATTATTCAAAGTAGCCACCCTTTGCCTTGATGACAGCTTTTCACACTCTTGGCATTCTCTCAACCAGCTTCACCTTGAATGCTTTTCCAACAGTCGAAGGAGTTCCCACATATGTTGAACACTTGTTGGCTGCCTTTCCTTCACTCTGCGGTCCAACTCATCCCAAACCATCTCAATTGGGATGAGGTCAGGTGATTGTGGAGGCCAGGTCATCTGATGCAGCACTCCATCACTAGCCCTTACACAACCTGTAGCCCTTACACAACCTGAAGGTGTGGTGGGTCATTGTCCTGTTTAAAAACAAATGATTGTCCCACTAAGCCCAAACTAGATGGGATGGCGTATCGCTGCAGAATGCTGTGGTAGCCATGCTGGTTAAGTGTGCCTTCAACTCTAAATAAATCACTGGCAGTGTCACCATCAAAGCACCCCCACACCATCACACCTCCTCCATGCTTCACGGTGGGAACCACACGTGGTGGAGATCATCCGTTCACCTACTCTGCGTCTCACAAAGACATGGCGGTTGGAACCAAAAATCTAGTTGAATAGTTGACGTTGAGATGTGTCTGTGACTTGAAACTCCGTGAAGCATTTATTTGGGCTGAAATTTCTGGAGGTGCAGTTAACTCTAAATAACTTATCCTCTGCAGCAGAGGTAACTCTGGGTCTTCCTTTCCTGTTGCAGTCCTCATAAGATCCAGTTTTTATTTAACTAGGCAAGTCGGTTAAGAACAAATTATTTTTTTACAATGACAGCCTACCCCAGCCAAACCCTAACCGGGCAACGACGCTGGGTCAATTGTGTGCCGCCCTATGGGACTCACAATCATGGCCGGTTGTGCTACAGCCCGGGATCAAACCAGGGTCTGTAGTGACGCCTCTGGCACTGATATGCAGTGCCTTAGACCGCTGCGCCACTCAAGAGTCCCAGTTTCATCATAGTGCTTGTTGGTTTTTGAGACAATGTGGAAAATTTTAAAAAATAATATTTTTTTAAACTCTGGAATGAGTAGGTGTATCCAAACTTTTGACTGGTACTGTAAGTGTTTGTTTTTGGGACATTACATTATTCTATATCAAAACTACATACAGGTAAGAATTTAAAGAGATCCAGATATCAATATTTTCTTAGACTACAGCAAATGAACAGTCCAACAAAACATACAAGACAAAACGGCCTGTCGGTTTCATTTGTAATGTGGTCTTTAGTAATGTCCAGGCAAAGTATCTAAAAAGCAGCTTTTGTTAAAAGTGAACAAGTTCTTAATATACAGAGTTCATTTTTAAAATACACAAGAGATATAGTATGTTGGAAAAAAATACTGTACAAAAACATGAATATCTTTGTATAAACAATAAAACCTTTAATATATCAATATATCCTTTGTATACTGAAATGTTTTGGTCTGTAGTAAAGATATAGTGATTAGGGTATATTCCACCGTACTGTATAGGCAACACAATTAATTCGCCCAACGTACTGTGTGACTGTTATCAGAGGAGGCTGCTGAGGGGAGGACGGCTCATAATAATGGCAGAAACCGAGCAAATGGAAAGGCATCAAACACCTGCAGACCGTGTGTTTGATACCATTCCACTGATTCCACTCATTACCACGAGCCCATTCTCCCCAATTAAGGTCCCACCAACCTGTGTTTGTTATATACTGTAGTACATCTGTTACATTCATCTCATTGGGTCACAGAGAGCATCTGTGCAGTGTCCATACTAGGACAGTCTCAGTAGGACTTCTTTCAATCTGAGCAGGACTGAGAGGCTGTCTTAATACGGACACTGACAGAGAAAAGTCATGCTCGGGAAGAGTAAAAGAAAATTATAACAGCTATTGTCTATTGCATGTACGCTGATAATGTTCAAATTTGAATACTTGAAGAGGAAATAAAAACATGCCAGAATATATGTAAATACTACAAGTAATTACAAATGAAATAAAGAGGGTTGTTCCATGTGTGTCTGTGACAGTAAGCTTGGTAGATAGGAGACCAAGTCTCTACTGCTTTATGGGCTTATTGCTTTAGCTTCTGACAGTTCGTCTGTACAACACGGTGAAACAATGATCTGGTGACAGGTAACTTGAAACAACCTGTGTTAACAAAGTTATCAATAACACTGTCAAAACCTACAAGCTCACAGTCTTACGTCAAGTTGTTCCAAACGTCAAATTTCAAAGTGTTTAAGGTTAAGTTTAGGCATTAACTCTGAATGGTTAAGTTTAGGGATAAGTTAGGGATAAAACAAAATATAAAAACATCTTTCTATCGCTGGATTCAAACATGCAACCTTTGGAATCAGAGGCAGATGCTTACACCCATCCGCAACATCTTAGCAAAACCAAAACCTACTTGTTAGTAACAGGGCTCACTGTTGCCCCTTGTGGCTGTTTTCCACATCTCTGGACGTCATCAGACATGGATCGACGTCGAATACTGACTTGTATCACGGGTGACCTCCCTGGTCAGAACACTGCCATATGAACGAAATGAACAAATGACAAAGCTGACATCATAGAATGCTAGCCTGGACGCCAGTCTGTCTCTGCGTTAGCTAATATGCTGTTGCCTAATGAGAAACAGTTGGGTACCCAGGCTAGCGGTATGTAGGCATTAGAGAGATTTCAAAGTGTGAGCAGTGCAGTCATTCTTTACATCAAGATTCTACACTTTACAAACAGCTTATCTCTGTCAAAGCATAAGAAGGGGGGGGGTGGATTAAAAAGAAAGCTGGATGAAGTGAGACAGGTAACGTCAGCGGAGACATCTCAGCTGACATATTTACAGTATGGAAACCATAGAAAACCATGGCAACCACAGACACAAGATCATCAACAGATGATAACAGATGTTATGGATCAAGAGGGAGTTGGATAAGGGTAGGTAACATAACATTCAACATACATATTAATAAAAAATGAAATGCCACAGTAAACGCCGTGGACAATATGTACAAACCACTGTGTAAGGAAAATAACAAATGAAATACATTAGCCATGTGTGGATAAATGTATATAAGAAAGAAAATAATAAAATCAAAAACACACATAGCCCAGAAATAAAGGAAACACATTCCGTTTCATACTCACACTTTACACAACGTTATCCGCTTTCACGCTAAAGTGCCAATCAGAGACAGACATGGGTGAGATAAATGGGGGGGGATTGACTGGGTGGTTGTCTCAGACAGCTGTAAGCTCAGCCTCTCAGCCTCATATTTTGTGTGTGTGTGTGTGTAGTTGCTATCTGTGTTTGAGTGTATTCTGTCTCAGTCCCATTACAGAGGTCCGTGTGTGGCCTGGTACTTGACCACTATGTTTTTGGTGCGCCCCAACTCTCTCCTCAGGTCGCCCACCTCCATCCTCAGTGCTGAATTCTCTTTCTCCAGGAAACCCGCTCGGATGGCGATCTGGTTCTCTTTGAGCCGACGGGCGTCCCGTGACCTCTTGGCAGCCACGTTGTTCTTCTTACGCCTCACCCAATACCTGTCATCCTGCTCGAGAGGTGCAAGGGAAGAGAGTGGGGAGTTAGAAGAGGGGAAATGTCCCACTGGGCAAAAACTGATTGAATCAATGTTGTTTCCACGTAATTTCAACCCAAAAAGCCTGATGAAGTTGAAACATGGAAAACTAATTGGATTTGCAAAACGTCATCAACTTAAGGGCATTTCGTCTTTTTTGACCCAACTTTGAACTTAAATCCAATGACGGTCAATTGTTTAGTTGATTTTACGTTTAATGTGAATTTGTTGACAACTCAACCAAATGTAAATCAAAACTAGATATCGAACGGACTTCCGTGCCCAGTGGCACAGTTAATTATAAACTCCTCAGAGCTAATTTATAAACGTTGCCTATGTACAAAAAAAAAAAAACATTTAATGTACCAGTTCACGCAAAAGTTGGCATTTATACAAACTGAACTTGAAGTGAGAATGTGCTTAGCTTCCCACAAACTTTAGAATATGCACAACTTTTAGTGGTTAACGTATTGCATTGCAAGCAGGCAAGAAGCCTGGTATTTTATGCAAATGTGGGATATGATGACATACTTACTCATAGGACACATATAATAACAGGATTCAATAATATACCGTTAGTGAGAACAGCGAAGATGCATTTTTTGCATCCTAAAGTAGTTAGAAACAGGCATCTATAGTACATTTGGAAAATATTCAGACCCCTTCGCTTTTAACATTTTGTTACGTTACAGACTAATTATAAAATTGATTAAAACATGTTTTTTCTCATCAATCTACACACAATACCCATAATGACAAAGCATTTTTAGAAATGTTTGCAAATGTATTAACAATAAAAAACAGAAATAGCTTATTTACATAAGTATTCAGACTCGACATTTTGCTCAGGTGCATCCAGTTGCCATTGATGATCCTTGAGATATTTCTACAACTTGATTGGTGTACATCTGTGGTAAATTCAATTGATTGGACATGATTTGGATAGGCACAGAACCTGTCTACATATGGTCCCACAGTTGACAGTCAAGTCAAAGCAAAGACTAAGCCATGAGATTGAAGGAATTGTGTCGAGGCAAAGATCTGGGGAATGGTACCAAATCATTTCTGCAGCATTGAAGGTCCCCAAGAACGCAGTGGCCTCCATCATGCTTTGATGGAAGAAGTTTGTAAGCGCCAACACTTTTCCTTAAGCTGGCCGCCCGGCCAAACTGAGCAATCGGGGGAAAAGGGCCTTGGTCAGGGAGGTGACCAAGAATCCGATGGTCACTCTGAAAGACCTCCAGAGTTCCTCTGTGGAGATGGTTGTCCTTCTGAAAGGTTCTCCCATCTCTACAGCACTCCACCAATCATGCCTTTATGGCAGATGGAAGCTACTCCTCAGTAAAAGGCACATGACAGCCCGCTTCAAATTTGCCAAAAGGCGCCTAAAGGACTCAGACCATGAGAAACAAGATTCTCTGGTCTGATAAACCAAGATTGAACTCTTTGGCCTGAATGCCAAGTATCACGTCTGGAGGAAACCTGGCACCATCCCTATGGTGAAGCATGGTGGTGGCAGCATCATGCTGTGGGGAAGTTCTTCAGTGGCAGGGACTGCGAGACTAGTCAGGATTGAGGGAAAGATGAACGGATTAAAGTACAGAGAGATCCTTGGTGAAAATCTGCTCCAGGGTTCTCAACCTCAGACTGGGGTGAAGGTTCACCTTCCAACAGGACAATGACCTTAAGTACACAGCCAAGACGAAGCAGGAATGGTTCCGGGACAAGTCTCTGAATGTCCTTGAGTGTCCCAGCCAGAGCCCGGACTTGAACCCGACGGAGAGACCTGAAAATAGTTGTGCAGCGATGCTCCACATCCAACCTGACAGAGCTTGAGAGGATCTACAGAGAAGAATGGGAGATATTCCCGAAATATAAGTGCGCCAAGCTTGAAGCATCAAACCCATGAAGACTCAAAGCTGTAATCGCTACCAAAGCTGCTTCAACAAGTTACAGGTATGAAAACTATGTAAATGTGATCTCATTTTTTTATACATTTGCATTGTGTGTAGATTGAGGAGGGAAAAATAACTATTGAATCCATTTTATAATAAGGCTGTAACATAACAAAATGTTAAGGGGTCTGAATACTTTCCCAGGGCACTGTATTTCTTTTCTATGATCATTGCAGAATAAATCATTTTTCTGACTATGATGGTTTCATACTTGCCAAGTAGCTTATAGGCCTAGAACGTCCCATCTCTCATTAATTGGACCCACTTTAAAAATGTTAAATAGAATAAATTCCTCACCACATTTTCTGGCCATGATGGGTTTACATTCTTGAAGAAGCTTTAACCTACAACAAATTACCATGGCATCTCTCATTTCATTTGACCTATTAGACTATTGTTTCAAGTATTTTGCTCTATGCATCCAAAAGGGAGCGCAGTTAATATACAGTAGAATTTAACAGACAGTTAATATTTTGCTTTGAAGTGCGTAGGCTACCACAGTAGGTTTTTTTTTATTTTCGAGTAGACATAGACAATGTATAAAAATGTGCGGCCAGTGCAGTATATTTAGGATTGGGAAAAAGTTCACGCAAAACATCACCGATTTCAAATGATCCGTTTACAGTTCCACAGCAATTTACAATAGTTTTTCCTCTTTCAGAAACTGTCAAGATACAGCCAATGTTACTGTAAAAATGTAAAACATTCTACCAACACCTCCAGAGACATTTGATCAAGTTGGCCATTGCTATTTCCTTTAGAAACTAAGTTGGCCTAATTCCAGTCATTCCAAAGTATACAGTAAATAAGGGCATTACTGTCACCATAAAAGGTGGAGTTTTAATGCTCATTCATGCGTGCATAGTTTCAGCACCGGTCTGATTTTTAATGGGCAACATGTGTATGCATGTTATGTGCAAAGTTTATAATATAATTATAATATAATAATAATAATAATAATAATAAATGCCATTTAGCAGATGCTTTTATCCAAAGCGACTTACAGTCATGTGTGCATACATTCTACGTATGGGTGGTCCCGGGGATCGAACCCACTACCCTGGCGTTACAAGCGCCATGCTCTACCAACTGAGCTACAGAAGGACCTCTTATAAATCTCAATATTTGTGTGCAGTCTTTTTAGAAATGGCACAGGCAGATATTTAGTGTGAAACGTACACAACGGTTATACATAAGACCCCAGATGACCAATATAATAAAAAAATAATTAAACTCACATTTCATATAAGCGGGTTAACTGGATTGGTAGCTTTAGCCAACTTTCCATTGGCTTGTTGCTGTGTACCAAAACAGTTGCCTAAGCAACGCTGTAAAGGGGTTGCCATGAATTTGGCATTATCTTTGGCTCCTGGTGAGTAAAATGCTCTAATATAAATATGGTATCAAAGCAAGTACAGGGCAATGAAACACAATACCGTAAAATTTAACAATGAAAATATTTTAAATGCATTCTTTGGGATATTTACCTGGTACCAAAACAGGTCAAACACCGTAAAGGGGTTACATTTGGCAGTAGCTTACAGGCAGCTCGTAGCAAGTCAAATTATGCATTTCAAATTACAGTACACCTACTGTAATATAAATACGGTATCACAGTACAAGTACATCATAAAATTGGCTGTATTATATTCTAGAAACATTAATGCCTCTAATCAGAATAAATTATGAATGGATGAATGAATTAAAGAGGGGAGGGGTTTGTATTTTACTATAATTACAAGGGATTGGTGCAAGCAGGCTGGCTGCTTGATAAAGTGTTTACACATTACAGAATATTTTGTGTTTTATATCACTTGACCTTCTAGGGGCCTTAAAGGCTTCCAAACTGGCAGTAACTAAAAGGCAAAACACAGAAAAATGCTGAACAATTTAAGGTTTAATACTTACTGCCACTCTAATCTGTCATCTATACATTTTCAATAGAGGGAGCATTATCACATGTGAGCTAAATTGGTACAGCATTCTCACTCTCGGGTGCAACAATTATAGCCTCTTAAAAGGCACACCTCAAAATACGTTAATGAGCCAGAAACAACAATACCATGCACCCACTAGTGGTAAAAAGGTCCAAAGATACAGTACGTTCACTCCGTGAAAAATCACTCTGAAGTTAAACACATCCATTTGCTAACATAATGCTCTCCCATTAGAAAATGACCCCTCCTCTCTCTCTGGCAGCTAGTGAAGTTCCCCATAACCTTTGTATGCCTGCACAATCAGCTTTCAGTCAATGTACTAAAACCATGCATGGATCCACCTTTATGTGAACAAACTTAAAAAGGCAAATCCCCTAAGTCTCTCACACTCACAACCTTGTTTTCATATGGCTTTAGTGTTGTTGTGAAACCAGACTATAATCAGTATTAATGGCTCTCTGTCTACATGCCATTCATTCACTGTGATTATCATCTCTAAATAATAGATGAGTCAGCATTATGACCAACTCTACCTGTTACATAATCAGGGATAAAACAGCGCTAAGTAATCTGATAGATTAGATGACACACACACCTTCATGTCATCAGGGAATAACACCTTGCGAGCCTTCTTGAACATGGGCTGTGGTTTGAGCTCCTCGGGGGCAAACTTGCATTTGCGGGGGTCGAACATCTCCTGTCCCGGTACACTGGACAGGGCCAGGTCAGCAGGGTCGGGCTCATAACTCATCGGCACCTGGATGGACTCTGGGTCGATGGGGCTGGGAGTGTTTCTGGATGGCAGGGCTAGAGAAGGGGAGGAAGACAACAACAGGATGTTCGAGACATGGAAATAGGCTAGAGAAATGTATTTGATAGAATTATAGAAATTACCTCTGCATACTTTTTGGGTTGGTGTGTCGGTTAAAAGTAATGCATTCATGACATTCATGAAAAGTGACAAATTGAAAGTAATGCATTTTTATTCCAAGCACCACAAACAATTGCACTGTTATTATAATTGGGGGCGGCAGGGTTCAAATCCCTGAGCTGACAAGGTACAAATCTGTCGTTCTGCCCCTGAACAGGCAGTTAACCCACTGTTCCTAGGCTGTCATTGAAAGTAAGAATTTGTTCTTAACTGACTTGCCTAGTTAAATAAAGGTAAAAAAAAATAAAAAAAATAAAGTATGTATCCAGTAGTAGTGGCAAACAGTGGCCACCATGGGGCACCATGCCATTGTGTGAAACATACCAGTGTGAGTACCTACATTTCCCCTCTTCCCCCTCCAATTCCTATCCAAAAATCAACTCTGAACCAACTACTGGACAGAAGCACATTGGTTCTAAAATGGGTATGTGGACAGGGCTCATATTATAAATCTCTATCCACTTGTCTCTTGTCTCACTATGCATGCATGTATCTATTTGCATTGAGTGGAGACTGGAGGCCAGCTGGAGAGAGAGAAAGATAGTGCCAGAGGCCCTGCTCCTTTTCAAATGACATCTGAACCTCATTCTCAAATCAAAGTTTATTGGTCAAGTGCACAGGATACAGAAAAGCCCTATAGATCTGAACCTGATGTGACGACTAGGCCCTTCTCTAACTGAGCTGAGGTATAATAGTCGTATAGAAAACCTGTGTTTTTTATTTGCACTTGTATTCAAATTCAGATTCATATTTGATTTATAATCACACTAACAAGTGTCCAGGAGGTGTACTTGTACTTCAAGCTGGCTCGCGCTACAGAAACAGGAGACAGCCTCCTGCCTCTATGGGTTGTTCTGGCTCGGACAGGGCTTACTTGGTCAAGCCTTTCATATCTACTTAACTAACCGCTACCTTAGGCTCAACTGCTACCAGAGAGAGAGTCGGCTGGTGGACGAGATTAATCACACTGATTCGGTCTGAGATTTACAGTATCGATAGATCTATACCTAGCTCAGCTACACAGGGATGTACAGAGACAGATTTGACCTTCAGTGCAGATAAAGATTTCACTTCAATCAAGAGAAGACAACATATGCTTCTTAGAAGTGAGTAAAGCACCTGCTAATCAGAAGTGCCTGAGACGAGTGACTAAGGAACAGAACATTACACTAATTAGCTAAAGGGATGCACTGAGAGAGATTTGACCTCCAGGTGAAGATTTCACTTCAATCAAGAGAAGGCAATCTGCTTCTCAGAAAAGTGTCCTAGGCTGTGTTTACACACGTAACCCAATTCTGATCTTTTATTTGCATACCTGATATTTAAAAACAAAATGGAATCAGATCTTTTAAATATTTTCAAATACCCCAACATTTTAAGGAATTTTTTACACAGCCACCCTAAGAACCCAATTCAGATTTTTCTTCATATCAAATATTTTTTTCTGACTGTCAACATTCAGTTTTACATGTGACCAATATCAGATTTGTGCATTCACACCGATCTAGCCTCTGAAGTAGCACACAGATGCAATGCTCATTTCCTGTCACTGTTCTAGGGGGGTTGTCATGGTAATGGACGGTAATGTGCAAAACAAACACTCCAGTGTAATGAAATCTAAATCAGGACAGAGCCACATGGGCTGCCTGTGTAAACGCAGCCTAATTCTGATCTTTTTTTCACTAATTGGTCAGATCAGGTCAGGTCTTTACCCAATAATTGGGCAAAATATCAAAAGTGTGCTGCCTGTGTAAACGCAGCCATATAGATGTGGGTTAACAACTGCCTCTCTGAAGAGAAGTACTTCAAATGAGTGACTTACAAACAGAACATTGCACAAATTAATCAAGTTAATTAAGCCTTGTTCAAACTGCAGGCCTTAATGCTCAAATCAGTTTGGTTTTTCAAATCTGTTTTGGAATATGACTGTCCAAACAGCAAGTTACAAGTGACCAAATCGGATCTGTGTGTGTTCAGACAGCAGTCATTTGATGACATGGCTACACTCTGTCATAGTAATATCGGGTGTGAGCGCAGAGGTGTAGGCTGATTGGTGGTGGTGCTGAAGGTGACAACAATGTCTGCTTTGAATGTTCAAAATCATAGTATAAGAACACTTTTAAAGCCTTGAAGGATAAGATAATCCAACTTTTTTTTAAAGTCATTTTTGGCCACAGCAGTCTATGTAGGTGGCTGTTGAGCTTTCTAGCACATTCACTCATTTGTCTGTAAACAATTAACACACTAGTTAGCTACCACATGTTCTTGCCAAACTGTCAGAGTAGCTAGCAAGCAACAAGATATGGTACATAATCTAAAAACCATTCGAGGGCAAATAAATCAGATTTGACCGCTCAGACAAGTTTCTCGGCCAGGAATCAGAATTGTATCTGATTTCAAACCACACCCCCAAACATCTTCCCGCAGTGGTGGTAGGGGTTGGAAGAGAGTAGTCTGACTGGCCTACATGCTGTTTACATTCTGTGGTTGGTTATCGTTGGTCCATATGTCGTATAGGTTTGATCAGCGGTTCCCAACTCCGGTCCTCGAATATCCCCAACAGTACACATTTTTATTGTAGCCCCAGACAAGCACACCTGATTGAGTTGAATCAGGTGAGTTTGTCTGGGGCTACAACCAAAATGTATGCTGTTGGGAACTGGAGGACTGGAGTTGGGAACCACTGCATTAGATTCTAAAATGTGTGTTAGCTGGGTTCACGTGAGGTACCCCTGCTCATACTTCTGATCATGTCCCAGTTCAGGTAAGTAGAGCACAGTATGTACCTAAAACACAGATATTACGCAGAGACAAGCCCAGGTCCAGACAGCCTGAAACAGTGTGTCTGCATTCTGTGTGCAACACACTTAGGGGTCACACCATCACAACATCTGTTGAACTTCACACCTTATCCATTCTGGGTTTGTGGCCTTTTCTAGGGAACCTAATAAAGCAGTCCTACACTCTATTCGTACTGAGCCTGCATTTTAATTGGGGCACAGACACTAAGGACTGTGACGGATACATGATTCATCTTTTCCCTTCTCGTCTATTTTTATGTTGACGTAATTTGTTCTGAATTCTGACACACTCAGAATGCATTGGTTGGCTCATCCCAACCCAAGGCCAAGTATGAAATGAACAGACAGCTCTACATTGCATCTATTGATTTACTCATCGATTACGAGGTGACAATAAAATATGCTGCTGGACCCCTCGAGGTGACAATTAATACGGTTTAGAACTGCAATAGCAACTCTCATAAAAGTGGTCCTCTGTGACTCAGCTGGTAGAGCATGGTACTTGCAACACCATGGTTGCGGGTTCGATTCCCACGGGGGACCAGTGTGAACATGAATCCACTCACTAAAAGTAGTGTACATCTTAACACCTTACTAACATGGTGACTAGCAGGTGTATTGTATTTTCACTTCAAATGATTGAGATTTGTATGAGCTTAGGGGGAATATTTTCCCTAGTGACAAAAGGCAGGAAAAGGATGAATTTGATGGTGTACTGTAGGCATGAACATTCTTGCCCCTGCTCCTTGTTTTCCTGTGTGTTTTGGTATGTATGCGAGGTGTGCATGTGTGTGTTTTACACACCTGTTCTGGTAAGACTACGGAGACAGTTCTGTGCGCCCATGCCTGTGTGTACCAACGTCGATGCGCTGGCATGGCTGCTAAGGTCGATCACTGAGGGCGACGGTGTGGTCGGGGCTTGTGACCTACTTGACGTCTGGTGCTGGGACTGCGATTGGTGTGATTGGTGCTGGTGGACGGCGCTGGCGAGATCAGACGGAATGCCATTTTCCGACAGGAACTCGTCCAGATCCATGTACTCCAGCTGGAAATTGTCCTCATCGTAGGGGAGAGTCTTGTTCCACAGTGTGGGGCCAAGGAAGGCTGACTGTGGGGCACTCCTCTCCTCATCCAAATTCTTCTCCTTCTCTCGCTCCTTCCCAAACCCTAGAGAGAACACTGTTAGTACCAAGACATATATTTGTTTTTTTAACAATGCTGCTCTATCACAAGGCTTGTATTATATTGAATATGCAGCATATTTATTTCAGTTTATTGTATCTGTAATTTGGGAGAATAAAGTATCCGCTATGGCAGGGCTATTCAACTCTTCCCCTGTGAGGTCTGGAGCATTCTGTTTTTTTGTTCTACCTGATAATTAATTGCACACACCTGGTGTTCCAGGTCTAAATCAGTTCCTGATTAGAGGGGAACAATTTTTAAAAAGCAAAAGCAGTCGAACTGGCTTTGAAGTCCAGAGTTGACATTTTGAGGGCTCTATGGTATCCACCAGCTCATTTTCAGGGTTAGCTGGTTTGGATAACTGTTTTTTGAGGAGCAAAAAAGCTAGTATATGGAAGTGAATCCCTGTACCTGCTTTAATAATGTTACTTCATAACAATATCTATCACCCCAACGTATCATGCTTGCAATCAATGAATCCATTGTACCAATATACATCACTGACAGCCACTGTGTTTGCGATATGATTAAATACATTAATTTAGGAGTAAACAAGTGAAGGGATAGTTAATTGCTAGCTAATTAACTTGTCAAATGTTTGTCAGCTGACTAATATCTGAAAACATAGCTACTGTACTGGTGGGGATGGTTTGGCCAAATACAGATATGCACACCTTGGAATTTCCTCAGAAAATGATTCCAAGTATGTGACCAGGTAAAGACAATGAAGCAAATCACTATCAATTTGATCAAACATTTCTAAAAAAAATTGTATAGCCTAGGCCAGGGATATTCAACTCTTACCCTATGAGGTCCGGAGCCTGCTGATTTTCTGTTCTACCTGATCATTAATTGCACCCACCTGGTGTCCCAGGTCTAAATCAGTCCCTGATTAGAGGGGAACAATGAAAAAACGCAGTGGGACTGGCTTTGAGGTCCAGAGTTGAGTTTGAGGGATCTTTAAAGTATATTTTAAATGCATTCTTTGGGATATTTACCTGGTACCAAAACAGGTCAAACACTGTAAAGGGGTTAGATTTGGCAGTAACTTACAGGCAGCTCATAGCAAGTCAAATTATGCATTTCATATTACAGTACACCTACTGTAATATAAATAAATCTAATTTTATTGGTCACATACACATAATTAACAGATGTCATTGCGGGTATAGCGAAATTCTAGAAATACGTTATCAAAGCAAGTACTGTGTAATGACATACAGTACAATAGTATAAAATATTATGTTTTATCCTATAAAAAGGTAAATACTACCGTAATCGGAATTCATAAATGGATGGATGAATGAAATTCATTGAGGGGAGGGATTGTTTGTATTTCACAGTATTTTATTGTAATTACATGGGATCGATGCAAGCAGGTTGGCTGCTAGGTAAAGTATTTACACATTACAGTAGGTATATTAATGAATATTTGGTGTTTATATCATTTGTACTTATAGAGACTTTAAAGGCTTCCAAACTGGCAGTGACTAAAGGGCAAAACAGACCAAAAGGACATAGCAAAATGCTTAACCATTTGAGGGTTAAAACTAGATGCCAGTCCAATCTGTCTCCTAGACAAATTTACAGGGCACTAGAACCACATTGCACATTCATCTTCTGCACATCTATCTCTTCAGTGTTTAATTGTTATATTGTAATTATTTTACAACTATGGCCTATTTATTGTCTTACCTCCCTTATCCTACCTCATTTGCACACACTGTATATAGACTTTTTAAAATTGAATGTATTGACTGAATGTTTGTTTATTCCATGTATTGTTATTCCTGTGTTGTTGTTTGTGTTGCACTGCTTTGCTTTATCTTGGCCAGGTCGCAGTTGTAATTGAGAACTTGTTCTTAACTAGCCTACCAGGTTAAATAAAGGTGAAATATATATATATATATATATATATATATATTTTTTTTTTTTTTTTTAAATAGGAGTTCAAATTGTACAGCATTCTCACACACAGGTGCAACAGATATGGCCTCTTACAAGGAACGCCTAAAAATATGTTAATGAGCCAGAAACAACAACACCATACACCCAATAGTAGTTAAAAGGTTTTTGGCACTCCAAAAATACTGTACTGTACTGTATTCTGTGTGGCGGAATTACAGTACCATTCGAAATACAGCAATTCTTTGCCCAGGCCAAAACATTTTCTCACAATTAACTATAATTTACAGTAAGCTGCAGTAAAAAGTTTGAGTATTTTACTGTTGATAATAACCCAAATTACCGTATAATTTACAGTTTTCTGTTACAGTGTAGATACAAGTAACTTATCCTCTAAATAAACTACACAAAAATACATAAATAAACAATGGAATTAAATATATATATATATTTCTATACAAATTAGAATAATTTCAATTTAAGATAAGTTGTTATATAGACTTGGAACATAATATAATAATAAAAAATACTTATTTCTTACCTTCATTTTGGTGTTCATGTTTGAGGAAGGGTAGCTTCATGGGGTTCTCCAATAGAGACTTCAGTACGCAGTGATTCGACGGAGGTAGAAAACTTGGATTCACCGTGAGATGCCTGGACATTATTTTATCCATCACTTCTTCCTTTAGCTGTAAAAAATGCACTAAATCTGGTCCTGGGGTATAATTATGCAGATAGGCTAATAAAAAATATTAAACAAAGCAAATAAATCTAAATCACAAGAATAGGTCGATTTAACCTGTTCAATTAGCCTAACTGGAGAGAAAAATTAACTCAGTGGGCAGATTGCGTGCAAAGCTGGTTCCAGGGCCACCGGCTATTCCAAAATCGGCTGTAGTCTGCAGCAGAAGACAGATAGCGTTCAAGAAGACAGATAGCGTTCCCCCATTCCATTCATACCATATGTGAGAACCGAGGTATGTGACGTCAAACCCTGAGAGATACCGCCCCTCTTTCCTCGGGTGTGTGTGTGCGTGCGTGCGCGCGCGCTCGTGTGTGTGTGTGTGTGTGTGTGTGTGTGTGTGTGTGTGTGTGTGTGTGTGTGTGTGTGTGTGTGTGTGTGTGTGTGTGTGTGTGTGTGTGTGTGTGTGTGTGTGTGTGTGTGTGTGTGTGCGTGTTTCCCGACCAATTCATCATTACAATGAAAGAGGCCAGTGTCAAAAAGTGATTAAACGCCACTCGGAAGTTCATTCCGGTCTTTATTCGGTGTGTCGTGAAAGTTACCTATGTGCTACTACAGTATATTATAATAGACATAGTCTTATGCCCTGTGGCCTATAATTTATCATAATGTTTAACAGGGTTCAAAGAAGCAGACATTGCAGGGCTATTCACCACCAGAATGCGCACAGAGAGTAATAGGCCTATTGGCATAATATCCGTGTAGATAATAATATTATAATAATATTATTATCCGTGTAGATAATAATATTGGGTGTAAAAAAAATCTAATAAAACTGTTAGAACATTATGTAGGCATAAATTGGCCCTTGTTTCATAATAGGTGCAAGGTGCCATCATTTTTGAATCCCTCGTTCTCGATGAGAAACGCATCCTCATATGTGAAACACATGACAGATTCGCTTTAAATTAGGCTAAGATTTGTTCCCACATACATACAAGAACAAATGCAGTTTGAGACTATTTAAAAGCGCTTTCGTCATGTTTCAAACGAGGAACTGTGTGAGCGCATTTTTTTTTATACAGAGCGCTTTTTTCGTCGGTCACGCTTTGAACGCACGGAACAAACCCTGTTCACCCGAGAACAGAGTGGAATGATTGGTCACGTGCGTGGGCGCGGTTGACCTACTTTTGCCCAATAGCAGAGCGAGATATCCGGCGCTCGCTGCTCACCCCCTCCCTAGCCGGTTCTCACATTGAACCCCTCATGTGCCTTTGCCCGGGGAAAAAACAACTCAATCTCACACAGTACTGGGGAAGAAAAAAGGGTCCATACTCCTTGAAATAAGCCGTTTAGGCCTACAAATGAACAACTGCAGGATCCTCAACCTGAGTGCTGTCTTCTGCTGCCAGAATCCTCAACCGCACCAGATCAACTGATCTCATCACAGCAGTAGTGGTGCATGGGTAAAATTACTGAGGAAACCAAGCCAGAAAAAAGCCATATTACAAACTTTTTTTGTGGTAATTGCTTGTTTGCACTATAACCTGGTAATTCATCTGCCTTGCAATCGTGATATATGGGCCCAATGCCGAGAAAATTAGAAGACTGTCAGAATGAATTCAACCACACCTTTGTTTCAAAACAAAAGCGGAGAGCAACTGTCCCACGAAGCATATTGCATGTAACAAACAGTTACATGACCTACAGCATGGTCAAGCAAGTTCATGTTTCCAACATTTTCAGACTACTAAACAACTATTGATTTAGAACCACGGAAAGTTATCAAATGCTGCAAAGAAAACAGGAGCTGCTTCAATTATTTCAGCACCATTTAATCTTCAACATCATCAAATCACCTATGTCTAATACAGTGACAACTAAAATATCTAAAAAAAAACAATGTAGTCCAATCAACATAAGCTAAATATGATGTGACTGTTCATGGTACTGATTTCTGTCTGTCTGTGAGGTGTTTAATGAGGTGTTTGTTTACATTGACTTTGTTTTCAAACATTGGAGTAAAACAAGCTTATATTTTGGTTACTGTGGGGTATGACCGTTGAACTAAGCTTATAGGGCATTTATAAGTTATATTCTTCAAGAATCAATGGGTACATCATTATTAACAACAATTTATGTAGCAACTGCTGATAGCCTTTTTAAGCTAGAGATGTCCGTTTTTTTGCATGGATCTACATTTTTTGCATGACTCTAAATCCACCGCAGCTGCCAATGTCGGCCTTGTTATTTGTCAGACCAGGAGACATCCTGAAAATTGGTCTTCTCATGAAGACCCCTTTATGGAAATATGAGACTCTCACGAACACGGTGGTGTTCTCCGTGTCACGGGACTTGTCTGAAGGTGAAAATGAATGGAAGTGAATAGAGAATTTCCAGCTAAAAAAAGGTATACGGGCAATTCCATGATAATGAAAAAATAGAAATAATTCCTGAGATTTCTTATCTCTTAGATATAGGACAGACACTTCAAATACTTCCTTTTGATAAAATGTTGGACTATCTGTTTTTCCATGTATGAATCTGGTAACACAATAAATATTTATTTAGTAAAAAAGACAGTTGTTACTGATAATACCATAGTTGAGGACATGTATGTGAAAATCCCAGCAGCTTCGCAGTTATTGACACAGTCAAGCCGGTGTGCCTGGCACCTACAACCATACCCCGTTCAAAGGCACTTACAACTATTGTCTTGCCCATTTACCCTTTGAGTGGCACACTTACACAATCCATGTCTCAATTGTCTCAAGGCTTAAAAATCCTTCTTTAACCTGTCTCCTCCCCTTCATCTACACTGATTGAAGTTGATTTAACAGGTGACATTAATAAGGGATCATAGCTTACACCTGGATTCTCTTCTGGTCAGTCTATTGCACACTCAGTGTATAAAAAGTAAGACAGAGTGGCAGTGTTTCAGTTTGCGCTTAGTGGGAATATAATTGGTTTTACAACAGGACAATGACCCAACACACCTCCGGGCTGTGTAAGGGATATTTGACCAAGAAGGAGAGTGATGGAGTGCTGCATCAGATGACCCAACACACCCCCAGGCTGTGTGAGCGCTATTTGACCAAGAAGGAGAGTGATGGAGTGCTGCATCAGATGACCCAACACACCCCCAGGCTGTGTGAGCGCTATTTGACCAAGAAGGAGAGTGATGGAGTGCTGCATCAGATGACCCAACACACCCCCAGGCTGTGTGAGCACTATTTGACCAAGAAGGAGAGTGATGGAGTGCTGCATCAGATGACCCAACACACCCCCGGGCTGTGTGAGCGCTATTTGACCAAGAAAGAGAGTGATGGAGTGCTGCATCAAATGACCTGGCCTCCACAATCACCTGACCTCAACCCAATTGAGATGGTTTGGGATTGTCACGTTCTGACCTTTATTTCCTTTGTTTTGTATTTATTTAGTATGGTCAGGGCGTGAGTTGGGTGGGCAGTCTATGTTTGTTTCTCTAGGTTTTGGGTATTTCTATGTTTCGGACTAGTATGGTTCTCAATCAGAGGCAGGTGTCATTAGTTGTCTCTGATTGAGAATCATACTTAGGTACCCTGGGGTTCACTGTGTGTTTGTGGGTGATTGTTACTGTCTCTGTGTTTGCACCAGATAGGGCTGGTTTGGGTTTTCACGGTTTTTGTTAGTTTGTTCATGTGAAGGTATTTATTAAAACATGAATCAAAACAACCACGCTGCGCTTTGGTCCGCCTCTCCGTCAATGGAAGAAATCCCTTACAGGGATGAGTTGGACCACAGAGTGAAGGAAAAGCAGCCAACAAATGCTCAGTATATGTGGGAACTCCTTCAAGACTGTTGGAAAAGCATTCCTCATGAAGCTGGTTGAGAGAATGCCAAGTGTGTGAAAAGCTGTCATCAAGGCAAAGGGTGGCTACTTTGAAGAATCTAAAATCTATTTTGGTTACTACATGATTCCATATGTTTTATTTCATAGTTTTGATGTTTTCACTATTATTCTAATGTAGAAAGTAGTACAAATAAAGAAACCCTTGAATGAGCAGGTGTGTCCACATTTGTTACTTGTACTGTACAGTATACAGTGGGGAGAACAAGTATTTGATACACTGCCGATTTTGCAGGTTTTCCTACTTACAAAGCATGTAGAGGTCTGTAATTTTTATCATAGGTACACTTCGACTGTGAGAGACGGAATCTAAAACAAAAATCCAGAAAATCAAATTGTATGATTTTTAAGTCATTCATTTGCATTTTATTGCATGGCATAAGTATTTGATCACCTACCAACCAGTAAGAAATCTGGCTCTCACAGACCTGTTAGCTTTTCTTTAAGAAGCCCTCCTGTTCTCCACTCATTACCTCAAATCAAATTTTATTTGTCACATACACATGGTTAGCAGATGTTAATGCGAGTGTCGCGAAATGCTTGTGCTTCTAGTTCCGACAATGCAGTAATAACCAACAAGTAATCTAACTAACAATTCCAAAACTACTGTCTTATACACAGTGTAAGGGGATAAATAATATGTACATAAAGATATATGAATGAGTGATGGTACAGAGCAGCATAGGCAAGATACAGTAGATGGTATCGAGTACAGTATATACATATGAGATGAGTATGTAAACAAAGTGGCATAGTTAAAGTTGCTAGTGATACATGTATTAGGTAAGGATGCAGTAGATGATATAGAGTACAGTATATACGTATGCATATGAGATGAATAATGTAGGGTATGTAACATTATATTAGGTAGCATTGTTTAAAGTGGCTAGTGATATATTTTACATAATTTCCCATCAATTCCCATTTTTAAAGTGGCTGGAGTTGAGTCAGTGTCAGTGTGTTGGCAGCAGCCACTCAATGTTAGTGGTGGCTGTTTAACAGTCTGATGGCCTTGAGATAGAAGCTGTTTTTCAGTCTCTCGGTCCCAGCTTTGATGCACCTGTACTGACCTCGCATTCTGGATGATAGCGGGGTGAACAGGCAGTGGCTCGGGTGGTTGTTGTCCTTGATGATCTTTATCCTGTAACATCGGGTGGTGTAGGTGTCCTGGAGGGCAGGTAGTTTGCCCCCGGTGATGCGTTGTGCAGACCTCACTACCCTCTGGAGAGCCTTACGGTTATGGGCGGAGCAGTTGCCGTACCAGACGGTGATACAGCCCGCAAGGATGCTCTCTATTGTGCATCTGTAGAAGTTTAAAACTTACTACCCTCTCCACTACTGTTCCATCGATGTGGATAGGGGGGTGTTCCCTCTGCTGTTTCCTGATGTCCACAATCATCTCCTTAGTTTTGATGACGTTGAGTGTGAGGTTATTTTCCTGACACCACACTCCGAGGGCCCTCACCTCCTCCCTGTAGGCCGTCTCGTCGTTGTTGGTAATCAAGCCTACCACTGTTGTGTCGTCCGAAAACTTGATGATTGAGTTGGAGGCGTGCGTGGCCATGCAGTCGTGGGTGAACAGGGAGTACAGGAGAGGGCTCAGAATGCACCCTTGTGGGGCCCCAGTGTTGAGGATCAGCGGGGTGGAGATGTTGTTGCCTACCCTCACCACCTGGGGGCGGCCCGTCAGGAAGTCCAGTAACCAGGTGCACAGGGCGGGGTCGAGACCCAGGGTCTCGAGCTTGATGACGAGCTTGGAGGGTACTATGGTGTTGAATGCCGAGCTGTAGTCGATGAACAGCATTCTCACATAGGTATTCCTCTTGTCCAGGTGGGTTAGGGCAGTGTGCAGTGTGGTTGAGATTGCATCGTCTGTGGACCTATTTGGGCGGTAAGCAAATTGGAGTGGGTCTAGGGTGTCAGGTAGGGTCGAGGTGATATGGTCCTTGACTAGTCTCTCAAAGCACTTCATGATGACAGAAGTGAGTGCTACGGGGCGGTAGTCGTTTAGCTCAGTTACCTTAGCTTTCTTGGGAACAGGAACAATGGTGGCCCTCTTGAAGCATGTGGGAACAGCAGACTGGTATAGGGATTGATTGAATATGTCCGTAAACACACCGGCCAGCTGGTCTGCGCATGCTCTGAGGGCGCGGCTGGGGATGCCGTCTGGGCCTGCAGCCTTGGGAGGGTTAACACGTTTAAATCTCTTACTCACCTCGGCTGCAGTGAAGTAGAGTCCGCATGTTTTCGTTGCAGGCCGTGTCAGTGGCACTGTATTGTCCTCAAAGCGGGCCAAAAAAGTTATTTAGTCTGCCTGGGAGCAAGACATCCTGGTCCGTGACTGGGCTGGTTTTCTTATTGTAGTCCGTGATTGACTGTAGACCCTGCCACATACCTCTTGTGTCTGAGCCGTTGAATTGAGATTCTACTTTGTCTCTATACTGACGCTTAGCTTGTTTGATAGCCTTGCGGAGGGAATAGCTGCACTGTTTGTATTCGGTCATGTTACCAGTCACCTTGCCCTGATTAAAAGCAGTGTTTCGCGCTTTCAGTTTCACACGAATGCTGCCATCAATCCACGGTTTCTGGTTAGGTAATGTTTTAATCGTTGCTATGGGAATGACATCTTCAACGCACGTTCTAATGAACTCGCACACCGAATCAGCGTATTCATCAATGTTGTTATCTGATGCAATACGAAACATAGACCAGTCCACGTGATGGAAGCAGTCTTGGAGTGTGGAGTCAGCTTGGTCGGACCAGCGTTGGACAGACCTCAGCGTGGGAGCTTCTTGTTTTAGTTTCTGTCTGTAGGCAGGGATCAACAAAATGGAGTCGTGGTCAGCTTATATGCCTTATATGCATCGCGGAAGTTAGAGTAACAATGATCCAAGGTTTTTCCAACCCTGGTTGCGCAATCGATATGCTGATAAAAATTTTGGGACTCTTGTTTTCAGATTAGCCTTGTTAAAATCCCCAGCTACAATGAATGCAGCCTCCGGATAAATGGATTCCAGTTTGCAAAGAGTCAAATAAAGTTAATTTAGAGCCATCGATGTGTCTGCTTGGGGGGGAATATATACGGCTGTGATTATAATCGAAGAGAATTCTCTTGGTAGATAATGCGGTCAACATTTGATTGTGAGGAATTCTAAATCAGGTGAACAGAAGGATTTGAGTTCCTGTATGTTTCTTTCATCACACCATGTCTCGTTAGCCATAAGGCTTACGCTCCCGCCCCTCTTCTTACCAGAAAGATGTTTGTTTCTGTCGGCGCGATGCGTGGAGAAACCCGCTGGCTGCACCGCCTCCGATAGCGTCTCTCCAGTGAGCCATGTTTTCATGAAGCAAAGAACGTTACAGTCTCTGATGTCCCTCTGGAATGCTACCCTTGCTCGGATTTCATCAACCTTGTTGTCAAGAGACTGGACATTGGCGAGAAGAATGCTAGGGAGTGGTGCACGATGTGCCCGTCTCCGGAGTCTGACCAGAAGACCGCCTCGTTTCCCTCTTTTACGGAGTTGTTTTTTGGGGTCGCCGTTGAAAGGCAGAACACAGGATCCGTGTCGCGAAAATCATATTCTTGGTCTACTGATGGTGAGTTGACGCTGATCTTATATTCAGTAGTTCTTCTCGACTGTATGTAATGAAACCTAAGATAACCCGGGGTACTAATGTAAGAAATAACACGTCTTAACTGCACCTGTTTGAACTCGTTACCTGTATAAAAGAAACCTGTCCACACACTCAATCGAACAGACTCCAACCTCTCCACAATGGCCAAGACCAGGGAGGGTGTAAGGATATCAGGGATAAAATTGTAGACCTGCACAAGGCTGGGATGGGCTACAGGACAATAGGCAAGCAGCTTGGTGAGAAGGCAACAACTGTTGGCGCAATTATTAGAAAATGGAAGAAGTTCAAGATGACGGTCAATCACCCTCGGTCTGGGACTCCATGCAAGATCTCACCTCGTGGGGTATCAATGATCATGAGGAAGGTGAGGGATCAGCCCAGAACTACACGGCAGGACCTGGTCAATGACCTGAAGAGAGCTGGGACCACAGTCTCAAAGAAAACCATTAGTAACACACTAAACCGTCATGGATTAAAATCCTGCAGCGCACACAAGGTCCCCCTGCTCAAGCCAGCGCATGTCCAGGCCCGTCTGAAGTTTGCCAATGACCTTCTGGACGATCCAGAGGAGGAATGGGAGCTTTTTGGTCTAAACTCCACTCGCCGTGTTTGGATGAAGAAGAAGGATGAGTACAACCCCAAGAACACCATCCCAACCGTGAAGCATGGAGGTGGAAACATCATTCTTTGGGGATGCTTTTCTGCAAAGGGGACAGGACGACTGCACCGTATTGAGGGGAGGATGGATGGGGCCATGTATCAAGAGATCTTGGCCAACAACCTCCTTCCCTCAGCAAGAGCATTGAAGATGGGTCGTGACTGGGTCTTCCAGCATGACAACAACCCGAAACACACAGCCAGGGCAACTAAGGAGTGGCTCTGTAAGAAGCATCTCAAGGTCCTGGAGTGGCCTAGCCAGTCTCCAGACCTGAACCCAATAGAAAATCTTTGGAGGGAGCTGAAAGTCTGTGTTGCCCAGTGACAGCTCCGAAACCTGAAGGATCTGGGGAAGGTCTGTATGGAGGAGTGGGCCAAAATCCCTGCTGCAGTGTGTGCAAACCTGGTCAAGAACTACAGGAAATGTATCATCTCTGTAATTGCAAACAAAGGTTTCTGTATCAAATATTAAGTTCTGCTTTTCTGATGTATCACATACTTATGTCATGCAATAAAATGCAAATGAATTACTTAAAAATCATACAATGTGATTTTCAGGGTTTTTGTTTTAGATTCCGTCTCTCACAGTCGAAGTGTACCTATGATAAAAATTACAGACCTCTACATGCTTTGTAAGTAGGAAAACCTGCAAAATCGGCCGTGTATCAAATACTTGTTCTCCCCACTGTATACACAGAGTTAAAAAAGGGCTAAAAGTAAAACAAATTGACCTGGAGATGTTTTTCAAATCCTAATATATACTGTATTTATTTGCAGTTCATAGCAACTACACATTTTCTTATTGTGCAAGCTATAGTCCTCTAATGGAACACTTGCAGACACATGCACAGATAGGGTTCAACCAGTGCCTGAGATCTTGCCAGTGATGATGTCAATCACATTTCTCTGTAAGGAGTCATTATCACTACTCTTGCTTAAAATGTGTGTGCTTAAAAAGTGTTCGGTATAGGCCTATCGCCTGTGCAAAAAAAATTATTCACTACAGATGCAATTGAAATATTATAAGGAATTACATTATATTTTTGCGTGGGTGGGGTGGTCGGGGTCATTTTTAGCACCTTCCCCTCACAAAGATCTTTGCATGGCGCTGAACACTTGAAACAGTGAGTGGGCGATTCACTGCATGTACAATATTCCCCTAAGCTCTCAGTCTCTCTCTTGGTCTTTCTATTGTCACGCCCTGACCTTATCTATGTTTTATGTATTATTTTGGTCAGGTCAGGGTGTGACGAGGGTGGGTATGTGTGTTTTTGTCCTGTCCAGGGTTTTTGTATATCTATGGGTTTTTTGTATGTCTAGGTAATGTAGGTCTATGGTGGCCTGAATTGGTTGCAAATCTGAGGCAGCTGTTTATCGTTGTCTCTGATTGGGGATCCTATTTAGGTTACCATTTCCGTTTTGGTTTTATGGCTTATTGTCTATGTGTCATTTCCTTTCTGCACTTGGTTTATATAGCATCACGTCTTTATTAAAAGAAGTATGTATTCACAGTATTCACAGTATGTGGTCTCATCAATACGACGAACGCGAGATCTCTTCTTTCTCTCTCCTTTTTCTCATTTCTCTCCCCCCAAAATGCAAATTCAGAGAGTTGGACAGATGTCATTTTTAAGCAGACTAGAAATCATTTCAGACAGAGAGGCCTTTCACATGATTTTGTTTTAATCAATCATAAGATGTGGCAATTTAGAACAATGCAATCTATTAGGAATGTCCTATATATCCTTAAGGTCAAAACGGTCTTGTTTTTATGATATCTTCCTAGCACACACACTCTAATCCACTATATTGTGCCTGTACGAATAACAGATTGAAAATAAGATTAGCATGAACAGAATGACCTAAATCAGCCAGTTTGTTATGTACTCCAAGATCTTGATCCTACTTTGCCCTGCACACACACACTTTAGGCCACTCAAACTTATCTCTGGAATCGACACCAGTCCCACTGCATTTTCTTTCATTGTTCCCCGCTAATCAGGGACTGATTTAGATCTGGGACACCAGATGGGTGCAATTAATTACCAGGTAGAACAGAAAACCATCAGTCTTTGGACCTTGTAAGGTCAGAGTTCAATAGCCCTGCTCTAGGCTATCTGATAACCCTTTGTTGTGCAATGAAATTAACTGAAAACACCGATTGTGGTTTGACACAGATTTTGCTTCTTTATTTGACAATAAAACATAGCTGGCTGAAGGCCAGCTCTCAAACTCCATTTGGTTCTGAGATGCCAAGATTTATTTTGTTTTATAATTATTTTTACCAACCTTCTCTGTCTCTGAGGAAACTAATTGATCTCTACCTTCATTCACTGCTATTTATGGTTCATTTTTTAATAACAGCAACTTTGTCAAGAGAATGAAAATGCTGTGCCAGTAATATAACAAAAGGCTGAAACAGCAGCAGTCTGGCATAAAATGTGTCCCAAATGGCACTCAGGTTGCTTTATAGTCCACTACTTCTGACCAGGCCCTGTAGGGTGACATTCTGACCAGGCCCTGTAGGGTGACATTCTGACCAGGCCCTGTAGGGTGAAATTCTGACCAGGCCCCGTAGGGTGACATTCTGACCAGGCCCTGTAGGGTGACATTCTGACCAGGCCCTGTAGGGTGACATTCTGACCAGGCCCCGTAGGGTGACATTCTGACCAGGCCCTGTAGGGTGACATTCTGACCAGGCCCTGTAGGGTGACATTCTGACCAGGCCCTGTAGGGTGACATTCTGACCAGGCCCTGTAGGGTGACATTCTGACCAGGCCCTGTAGGGTGACATTCTGACCAGGCCCTGTAGGGTGACATTCTGACCAGGCCCTGTAGGGTGACATTCTGACCAGGCCCTGTAGGGTGACATTCTGACCAGGCCCCGTAGGGTGACATTCTGACCAGGCCCTGTAGGGTGAAATTCTGACCAGGCCCCGTAGGGTGACATTCTGACCAGGCCCCGTAGGGTGACATTCTGACCAGGCCCCGTAGGGTGACATTCTGACCAGGCCCCGTAGGGTGACATTCTGACCAGGCCCCGTAGGGTGACATTCTGACCAGGCCCCGTAGGGTGACATTCTGACCAGGCCCCATAGGGTGACATTTGGGAGGCAACTCTGACTCTGGGTTTTAGTGGAATCTCTAGTAAAGCAAGACCAGATGTGTCTCCTCCCAACTAAAGCAGTCAGTCGTCAGTCAGTCAGTCAGTCAGTCAGTCAGTCAGTCAGTAGCCCGAACACTCTCACTATAGAACTATGGGGCTGTCGGAAGACTGATCACAGGTAGCACACACTTATACACACTCACTTGTTTTTTCTATCCTCGTGGGAACCTAACATTTATTTACTATTTTCCCTAACCATAATCATAACCCTAAACCACCTACCCTAATTCTAACCCTAACCCTAACCCTAAATTTAAAATAGCCTTTGTCCTCGTGGGACCGTGGGAAATGGATAATTTTCCTTCTTTTACTATCCTTGTGGGGACTTTTGGGGATTTTAGGCCCCCACAAGGATAAAAGAACAAGACCACACACACACACGTTATCTCTCTCTTTCTCTCTCATTCAAAGTTCTGTGTTGCATAGAGCCGTGACGAGGAGTAATTCTTCAACATTTTATTTTATTAACTTCAATTACAAAAGTCACCTAGACAACAAACAAACCACAATTGCTTTAAAGTCTCAGTTAAATGTGGATGATCATTGGAAAGATCTGTATCTACTATGACGTTAGAGATGGCTTAGGCCACAGGTAGCACACAAGTAATGATATGCAGAACACTGGTAATTGTTGGTTAGACATGAACACAATACACTTGGGGCTCCCAAGTGGCGCAGCGGTTTAAGGCACAGCAGCTTAGTGCTAGAGGCGTCACTACAGACCCTGGTTTGATTCCAGGCTGTATCACAACCTGCCGTGATTGGGAGTCCCATAGGGTTGATGCACAATTGGCCCAGCATCGGTAAGGTTTGGCCGGGGTAGGCCGTCATTGTAAATAAGAATTTGTTCTTTACTGACTTGCCGAAGTTAAATAAAGGTTCAATAAAAACAAAAAAAATAGGCTGCATTTACACAGGCAGCCCAATGATGATATTTTGCCTAATTATTGGCAAAATATCTGATTGGTCAAAAGACCAATTAGTGGCAAAAGATCAGAATTAGGCTGCCAGTGTAAACACAGCCTTAAATATCTTTAAAATACTGTTTTATTGATTGCATAATGAGTTGAAAGCAATACAGGACTCTGAATTGACATGTTATTGCAGAATTTTGAGCAACTGGATAAAGATAGCAATGCTGGGCTCAATTAGTGAGCACTGGTTAAAGAACAGGTTAACTTACAACAGCAAATATGATGATGTTCGATAACTACCCTTGCTATTATATGCTTTCGTTCCTTAATTCTTATTAAAACTTGAGTTAGGCTGAGCTTTTAACAGCAAACTCTGGTCTATTGTGACTCAGAGACAATTCTGAGTTCGGAATGTGGACCTCTAGGAATCTCATTTAAAGGTGCAGCTCAAGGAGCAAACAGAAAGAAAAGAAACGAGAGCAAAGATAAAGTCACTTCACCGACCAACCTTTTCTGCTTTGGAAAACAAAAATACTAATTCTGAACCTGGTTTCAAAGGATGAAAAGGGGTTGTGACATTGTTTGAGTTCTTTGAAAAGATGGATGGTGGAGGTGGAAAGAGAGATGAAGAAAGAATGTTTGGTCATTGTTCCTAAAAGAGTTAATAGGAAAAGAAAGAAAGAAGAACATAAATAATAGAGAGGAAGGTGGAGAGGCAATTCCAGTAACTCTGTAAAAAAAACACAGAGTGAGATATTAAAGAATCATCATTCAACTCCATTGAACCGGGAAGCTAGCCTTGTGCAATTCATTTGAATATAATTCACTTACGTCTAGTTTCACTGTAAAAAAAATTACGTTTCCAACCGCATATTCACCAGAACAGCTAATGTAATGCCATTTAATGAAACACTATGTATAGCTAGTTATATGATTTTAAGGACACAAGGTGTTTGTTGGGGCACCTAAAGGGTTCCAGGTAGTTTTCTCTGTATCCACCTCTATGGTTCTTCAGAGTCTCCATTTGTACAGGAGGACAGGCTGAATGACAGGTGTTTCACAGCTGCCTGAGGGGTATACTACTAAGCAAGTTTGAGGAGTTAGCGAGGTAACTTGGGTCAACTCTGAGTTCAACTCGCGATAACCGTTCATACAAAAGTGGCTCACCTTTTAGCCAGGTAAATTTCCAAGTCAAGGAATCCTTCGGAACTCACAGCTAACTCCACTTCTCCGCATGAAATGATTGAGCCACGAGTTGAGAACCAATGAAATCAGATTCCCTTCCTCTTGCAAAGATTGCATCATCATCCCCTTCATTTGAGGAAGATGACTGATTACATCTTTTATTAATCAAATATTTTTCAGTGTAAAAAAATAGTAATTTTCACATTACACTTTTAGGAATGACATAATGCATTTTAAACGTCACACACAGTAACAGTTTTGTATGACTTAGCTAATAAAATTGTTTTATTGATAGGAGAGGGGAAAGGCGCTTGTGGTTGTGCATTGATAAGCACACCAAAGCACACCCGAGTCAGCATTAAAGATAAATAATCAAATAAAGACAGCACTTCTAAAAGCCTATTTCCCCACATAGCCTGCGGAATTTTCACAATAACTTCGGCAGAAATTCAAATGTGGCACTGACTCGCTCATGGATCGATTTTGTCAGCATTGTCTCAATGAAGAGTTCTGCATTCAACTAGCCATGTGTGACATGCATGCACAGTTACAAGCCTGCTAGAGCTAGCGGCAGGCGGACGAGCAATATCAAATCACATTCTATTGGTCACATACACATATTTAGCAGATGTTATTGCGGGTGTAGCGAAATGCTTGTATCCACCGTGGTAGTACGGATGAAGCCTGAGCTGTAATGTGAAGCTAACTGAAGCTGGTTAACAACCCGGAGTAGATCTAACTTGCTTCGTAGGATTCCCTTTAGGTGTGTTCTTTTCTTGGGGAGGTGCCACTACAGAACGTTGAGATGTAAATATAATGTACAGGGATGCCTGCCAGGCCTGTCTATTCTCCAACTCCAAGACACACATGATATCTAGTCTATGCATTGCAATACACGTCTATATAAAGATTCTGTAATGTTATACCCTATTGAATCTGCCCCCTTTTTCTCTCAGGCATCCTCATAGCCAGGCTGCAGGTCATTGGATGGGTCCACGATGTTGTCTGCGCCACATAACTGGCACAAGGCAAAAATAGGGCACAGAGCAACACATCACTCTCAGGTCATCACCCCTGAGCGCGGTTCTATTGAAGGGATCAACCTGCTTAACATCTATGAGCTTCTAACCCTAAATAACATCAGTTTAGTGAGTGTCAGTGTGCAATGCTCATGTGGGCTGTGTAATGTTGTGGGTTAGATACTGTAGGTACGGGTTGTTTGACATGGACAGACAGAAGGACACATTCAGAATTACAGAATGCATAGGTGTCATTGAACAATGGTAAAAATACACAGGTGTCATTGGGCAATGTTAATTAATAATGTTGGTTAGACATAATACTGGTGCTCACAAGCCTGGGCATCTGACAGTTCCTGTAATCAACAAAGCAACTGTATATCCCTGTTAGGCAAGACAACAAGTAGACTAAAGCGGAAACAGACTGGCACCCAGTATTACCCATAATGGCGTAAAGTAATCTTGTTGCCCGTGAAAGCGCTGCAGACAGATATAGCCGCTAATACAGGACTATTAAAGGCCCAGTGCACTACTTTTGTGAATAATTTATTTTTTAACCACCCCCAAAATAGGATTTCATTTTTCTTCTTCAGATTTTTCAAGGGGTTCTGCAGGACCCTCAGCACCCTTACTTCCCTGTTCAGTAGTGTACTAAGGAAACAACCCAATCTCTAGGGCATGTCACTACTAACACATTACTCCCTGGTCTTTCATTTAGTAATCAAGCACATTACGACACATCCCACAATTCCCTGCATGTTTTTATGCACAGCCAGCAGGGCTAAAGGTGTGCGTAAGACTGAGAATAAAGCAGATCTATGTTTGGGTGAGTATATTCTATGGTGTACTGGAGTTGCCGTAAGACTGAGAATAAAGCAGATCTATGTTTGGGTGAGTATATTCTATGGTTTACTGGAGTTGCCGTAAGACTGAGAATAAAGCAGATCTATGTTTGGGTGAGTATATTCTATGGTTTACTGGAGTTGCCGCTCTACGGCAGCAGTTTAATGTTTCTGTCTGTAATCACAGAAGTTCCCATTAATGGAATTGTCACGAACGTTGTAGTGAGGAGACCAAAGCGCAGCGTGATGTGAATCCATCCTTTTAATGATAGATGGAAACAAACACGAAGTACACTTAAACAAACAAAATATCAAAACGACCATGACAACTACTGAGTGCAAACACGCAACATCACATAGACAATAACCCACAAAATACCCAAAGCAGATGGCTGCCTAAATATGGTTCCCAATCAGAGACAACGATAAACAGCTGCCTCTATTTGAGAACCAATCTAGGCAACCATAGACATACATAAACACCTAGATGGTAAACAACCCCATAAAAAAAAAAACCTAGACAGAAAAAAACACATACATCACCCATGTCACACCCTGACCTAACCAAAACAATAAATAAAACAAAGAATACTAAGGTCAGGGCGTGACAGGAATAGAAAAGGGGTGTGACTTTGTGGAACCTTGTCACAACATTGATAGGCATTGATTGATTATGTAGCTGGGGTTCAATGGATTCTTTTAATTATGTATGTTTCTTTGTTGTTTGTTGTTGTTAACCCTCAAGCTACCAACATAATTCACATACATTGATTACCAACAGGGGTCATTTTTACCCCAATAAGAAACTATTGGAAGAAGCAACAATCATGGCAAAATATCCTTAAACATGATTAATTTTAAGTAAATAAACAAATGACCAAGACACTGTTATTTCGTCAAAATTACAGTTAATTAGCATATTCTTTCAAATGAAAATATGCAGAAAAAGAATTCAAGGTTATTTAGCATTTTCTACAGGATCATCAGAATCTCTGGACCCAGTTATAACCATAGGTGAATACATAAGGTGCTCATCTCTGCAGGTGATCTGTCTATCTGGTCAAAATCATTAATACAGGTCCCCTTCACCGTCTGATGATATGTACTGTACAACTTGATATTGTGACTCCAGAGAAACTTGTTTTCAAATTATGACTTTTTTTTTAGATTTGCCCTAGAAAAACTATTTTTTTGAGAATACACACCAATACAGCCCTCTTTATAGATTCAGAGCCTATCTGAGCCAAAGTAATTTTGAACACAGTCGCCTCCCCCATTTCACAGTTGGATTCAGGAGGCAGGATTATTAAGGGGTTAGGGTGACATCACCTTAACTCTCATTTTAATACACCAATGATAACATGACATTCTCTTACCTAATTTAAATAAGTACCACCTTGTAAAGAACATCGGAGAAGGCGTGTTTGTGGAGGGGTGTGGTTTCGATACTGTTATTTTCACTGTCATTTTCCTGTTTTTTAAAAATGTATTTACTTATCTATTGTTTACCTAATACCTATTTTTACTAACAAATTGCGCTGTTGGTTAGGGCTTCTTAATAACTTCTTTGGGATAGGGGGCAGCATTTTCACATCCGGATGAAAAGCGTGCCCAAGGTAAACTGCCTGTCACTCAGGCCCAGAAGTTAGGATATGCATATAAATGGTAGATTTAGATAGAAACCACTCTAAATGTTCTAAAACTGTTAAACTGCTCAGCCCCTGTACTCCTTGTTCACCCATGACTGCGTGGCCATGCACGCCTCCAACTCAATCATCAAGTTTGCAGACGACACAACAATGATAGGCTTGATTACCGACAACAACTAGACAGCCTACAGGGAGGAGGTGAGGGCCCTCGGAGTGTGGTGTCAGGAAAATAACCTCTCACTCAATGTCAGCAAAAAAAGAGATGATCGTGGACTTCAGGAAACAGCACCCCCCTATCCACATCGACGGGACCGCTGTGGAGAAGGTGGAAAGTTTTAATTTCCTCTGTGTACATATCACTGACAAACTGAAATTGTCCACGCACACAGACAGTGTGGTGAAGAAGGCGCAACAGCACTTCTTCAACCTCAGGGGGCTGAAAAAATGTGGCTTGTCACCGAAAACCCTCACTAACTTTTACAGGTGCATAATTGACAGAATCCTGTCAGACTGTATCATTGCCTGGTACGGCAACTGCACTGCACGCAACCAGCAAGGGTCTCCAGAGGGTGATGCGGTCTGCACAATGCAACACCAGGGGCAGACTACCTGCCCTCCAGGACACCTACAACACATTTACATTTACATTTAAGTCATTTAGCAGACGCTCTTATCCAACACCCGATGCCACAGGAACGCAAAAAAAATCATCAAGGACAATAACCACTCGAGCCACTGCCTGTACAACCTGCTTCCATCCAGAAGGCGAGGTCAGTACAGGTGCATCAAAGCTGGGACAGAGAGATTGAAAAATAGCTTCTATCTCAAGGCCATCAGATTGTTAAACAGCCACCACTAGCAGAGAGGCGGCTGCCTACCTACAGACTTGATATCATTGGCCACTTTAATAAATGGAACACTAGTCACTTTAATAATGCAACTTTAAATTTTTTTACATATCTCGCATTACTCATCTCATATGTACAGTTGAAGTCAGAGGTTTACATAACTAGGTTTAATGACTCCAACCTAAGTGTTTCAACCACTCCACAAATATCTTGTTAACACACCATAGTTTTGGCAAGTTGGTTAGGACATCTACTTTGTGCATGACATAACTAATATTTCCAACAATTGTTTACAGACAGATTATTTCACTTATAATTATTTGTATCACAAGTCTAGTGGGTCAGAAGTTTACATACACTAAATTGACTGTGGCTTTAAACAACTTGGAGAATTCCAGAAAATAATGTCATGGCTTCAGAAGCTTCTGATAGGCTAATTGACATCATTTGGGTCAATTGGAGGTGTACCTGTGGATGTATTTCAAGGCCTACCTTCAAACTCCGTGCCTCTTTGCTTGACATCATGGGAAAATCAAAAGAAATCAGCTAAGACCTCAGAAAATAATTGTAGACCTCCACAAGTCTGGTTCATCCATGGGAGCAATTTCCAAACGCCTGAAGGTACCACGTTCATCTGTACAAACAATAGTACGCAAGTACAAACACGATGGGACCACGCAGCCGTCATACCTCTCAGGAAGGAGACACGTTCTGTCTCCTAGAGATTAATGTGCTTCGGTGCGAAAAGTGCAAACCAATCCCAGAACAACAGCAAAGGACCTTGTGAAGATGCTGGATGAAACAGGTACAAAAGTATCTTTATCCACAGTAAAACGAGTCCTATATCGACATAACCTGAAAGGCTGCTCAGCAAAGAAGAAGCCACTGCTCCAAAACCGCCATTAAAAAGCCAGACTACGGTTTGCAACTGCACATGGGGACAAAGATCATACTTTTTGGAGAAATGTCCTCTGGTCTGATGAAACTAAAATAGAACTGTTTGGCCATAATGCCCATCGTTATGTTTGGAGGAAAAAGGGGATGCTTGCAAGCCGAAGAACACCACCCCTGTGCTTCACGGTTGGGGTGGCAGCATCATGTTGTAGGGGTGCATTGCTGCAATAAAGATTGGATGCATTTCACAAAATAGATGGTATAATGAGGTAGGAAAGTATGTGGATATATTGAAGCAACATTGCAAGACATCAGTCAGGAAGTTAAAGCTTGGTCGCAAATGGGTCTTCCAAATAGACAATGACCCCAAGCATACTTCCAAAGTTGTGGCAAAATCGCTTAAGGACAACAAAGTTAAGGTATTGGAGTGGCCATCACAAAGCCCTGACCTCAATCTTATAGAACATTTGTGGGCAGACTCCATTACACCAGCTCTGTCAGGATGAATGGGCCAAAATTAACCCAACTTATTGTGGGAAGCTTGTGGAAGGCTACCCGAAACGTTTGACCCAAGTTAAACAATTTATAGGCAATGCTCCCAAATACTAATTGAGTGTATGTATACTTCTGACCCACAGGGAATGTGATGAAAGAAATAAAAGCTGAAATAAATCATTCTCTCTACTATTATTCTGACATTTCACATATTTAAAATAAAGTGGTGATCCTAACTGACCTAAAACAGGGATTTTTTACTAGGATTAAATGTCAGGAATTGTGAAAAACTGAGTTGAAATGTATTTGGCTAAGGTGTATGTAAACTTCCGACTTCAACTGTATATAATGTATACTGTATCTTTCACTATCTATTCTTTACTATTTATTGCATCTTAGCCGATCTGTCACTGCTCATCCATATTTTTATACTTATATATTCTTATCCCATTTCTTTACTAGATTTTGTGTATTACGTAGGTTTTGTTGTGGAATTTGTTAGATATTACCTGTTAGATTCTGCTGCACTGACGGTTCTAGAAGCATATGTATTTTGCTATATTCGCAATAACATCTGCTAACCATGTGTACGTGACCAATACAATTTGATTTCAACTGATTGAACTTGGCTTTCTGGCTTTTATTTCTGTATCTGCAGCTGGTTCTAACATAGAGAACCAGGAGAGTGTGTCCCTCGTGCCCAGTGACAGAGCACAAGCTCTGGCCTCGGAAAGAGTTGTGAGAGGAGTCTGGCCACATGAAGCAGGGAGGGCTGAATACTAGCTTTGTCAGGGGCCTTTGCCCCTAACATCCTGGGGCAGTGGACTGATTTAATTTGACTGTTTCTGAGAAATAAAGCATCAAATAAAGCATTAAAGCTGCTTACAACAAACCCCTCAGAATGTCATAGAGAGATTCATCGAGAAAATAAGGGAGAGAGGGAGAGGAGAAAGGGGGGATGTGAAATGATCAATAAAGGATCATTGTCCTAGGTTCAGGTTAAGGAGATAATTGTGAAGTGTGTGTGTGTGTGTGTGTGTGTGTGTGTGTGTGTGTGTGTGTGTGTGTGTGTGTGTGTGTGTGTGTGTGTGTGTGTGTGTGTGTGTGTGTGTGTGTGTGTGTGTGTGTGTGTGTGTGTGTGTGTGTGTGTGTGTGTGAGCACATGTTTGTGTGTGAGCGCATGTTTGTGTGTAGTGACTGTAAGTACGTCACTCATTGAATGCTTAATCCAATATTACAGCTAATAACCCTGCTGGCTCCTCCGGGCCCTTACCAATCCCCAGTCCCTCTGCTCCTCATCACTCCTTCCCTTTCCAACTGCCTCTTCTGTGAGGTGAATCAGCGAGGCCTAATTGCCTTCCCTCTCACTCTGCTCCAGCCCTGGAGAGCTCCTCTCCTCGGTCACCCTGGTGTCACTGTGGCCTCCACAGGCGGCATGGCCCATAATGGGCCTGAGTAATGTGCTTCTCCAGAAGAATATGAACAGCTGCCATACTTACAAAGTTAGAACACACATACACACACTTGGCATCACAGAATGAGTCTGATGAAAATGTGAGCATCCCATCCCCTCCTCGGTCACGCTCTGCCCAGGCTGCAGGACACTTTTCAGTCAGCATGTTGCTAATACACTTGTATACACACACACAGACACACACACACAGCATGTTGCTAATACACTTGTATGCACACGCAGAGACACACACACACAGCATGTTGCTAATACACTTGTATACACACGCACAGACACACACACACACAGCATGCTGCCTGACACATACTCAACATGCTGCTTGTACACACACACACACACTCTCTCCACTTTCTTGTTGGGTTGCCAAGAAAAACAATGCCAAAAGGTGATTACAATATTTCAGCTGAGGGAGGAGAAGTGACACAGTAGGTGTAACACATAAAGCCAGCCTTGTGTTTTGTAGTTATTAGTGTCAATATTTAATTCTGACTCTATTAAGGAGGTGCGGCATGGACCATATTCAAAGGGGTGCAGCAGGATCTAACATGGGAGTGTGTAAAGTTAATCTTCAAGTGTTTAATGATGAAGATGTCGGTGTTAGGATGGACACAAAGCTATTCAAATAGAAGGACTACACCTGAGCACTTGTGAGGGAAAACGAGGCAGAGAACTGAAAGAAAAAGACCTAGGGATAGAGACAGGAAGAGATGGAGAGGTAAATACACAGAAATATATACAAATACAGAGGGACAGAGGGACAGAGCAAAAGACAGAGAAGATAGATGACTACCTGTAGGCGACAGCTCCTCTGTGTGTTAAAGCTCCTGTGGAGTTTGGGTCCCTGCCCTTGCATTCTACCTCTGCGTTTGGAGGAGTGGTGCCCCATCCATCAACATCACTCTGGGACAAAAGTGCTAAAGCTGCCAAGTGACAACTCACCCACAGCTTAGATTATAATTGTTGCAATGATTACTACTGTGCTGCAGTCCCTGAGTACCATGGATAATACACTAAGCGCAGATTCATGACTGTCATGCTTGCAACATTACTACAAAGAAAACTGCTTTTAATCTCAAATACTTTTTATTGTGCTCCTAAATGTATTTGTGTGCTCCTAAATTGTTCTACTTATGTGCACACGTGCTCCTTGTGAAAAAAGGTCAGTGTAGAGCCCTGTGGGGTTAGGATTAGGGGTAAGCCTCGTGTGTAAACATTTGCATAAGACTGAGAGATGGAGGAGCCTTTTTTTGGGCATGGACCCATGTACACACATACGTGTGTGTTTGGCTACAGGGAGACAGGAAGTGGTTGTGGCTGGCATGCAAGATCATAGCATAAGGATCACTAACCACCACAAGGGATTGGGGTAACACTGCAGCGCACAGTGGACATTGGCTGGTGATATCCAATAAACTTATACATGATTAGTCAACAAAGTTACTTGAATAACAAATTTGACAGACAGGGAGTAGCTGGCGTGCCAAAACTCATGACTACTACGCTACTAAGTAACCAGCACAGGATCGTACAGAACTAAACTGTATCGTCTTGGATGCTACATGACCTTGTAAAGGAGCATCCTCCATTCCAAATCTAACCCTAGCCCTAGGTTCTTCTTGCATCTGAAATCTATCACATTATATCATTAATAACAGATGGTAGAAGTCAAGGACTGACAGGATTGACAACCCATTTAGAGGGAGAAGTTATTGTAGTTTATTTGCATCATGTACAACTTTGTGATAGTACAAGACAAATATACAGTACCCACATTAACAACTTTAGTCATTCAAATCATTTCAGCACTTAAACATGTTTTAATACCAAAAGGTATTGTATGAAATATATTGTAATCTTCAAAAATTCCAATGTGAAATGAAATTGGTCAATATCTTAATAAATGCTTCAGCCTATGGAGTGATCAGAAAGGGTTGTTTCATGTGATTTGAGATTGACAGGATGTATATAATCAGTCATGATCAGAATAATGCAAATTAACATTTTATCGGAATGATTTTTGTTCATTTTGATAGTATTGAAAGGCATCATCCATACTACGATGGTGGATATTTGCTCGTCCACCTGCCGCTAACTCCAGCAGGCTTGTAACAGCGAGGTCATGTGACTATTCGAATGCCAAACTCTTCATTGAGAAAATGCTGAAAAAAATCTATCCATGGGCAAGTCTGTACTACATTTTAATTTGTGCCAAAATCTAAATAAAATAAAAGCAAATTCAGTAGGTTATTGTGTGAAATAGACTTTAAGAAGTGCAGTCTTTATTTTCTTGCTTTGGTGTGTTTATTAATGCACAAGCACTTTTACCCCTCAACCCCATCGATAAAATCATTTGATAAAGTCAAACAAAAGTTTTACTGTGCGTGAACTTTCAAATGCATCCTGTCATTACTAAATGGGTAATGTGATAGGTATTTTAATTTGACTATTTTTATCCAAATAATAAAATAATTTGATTAATAAAATGTTTGCGAGAGGGAGGGCAATCTGATTCCACTGGTCCTCAACTCGCGGCTCAGTACTATCAATCAGAGCAAGTGGAGTTACATGTCAGTTAGATTGTCCCAGAGCAGGTAAGTTCTGAAGGATTCGTTGCCATAGAAATTTACCTGGCTAAAAGGTGAGCCACTTTCGTATGACCGGTTATCCAGAGTTGAACTCAGAGTTCACCAAAGTTAGCTTGCTAACTCCTCAAACCTGCTTCGTAGTAAGGGGCTCAGGTCAACTCCATTCAATTACAATCTTTGCGCAAACAACACTGTGTGATTAGGTTGAGTGTGTGTATGTGTTGAGAAGGGCTAGGTAAGTAGGTCAATCCAATATCAGGCGACCCAAAAAGTGTGTGTGTGTGTGTGTGTGTGTGTGAGAAAGACCATCTGGTTGAAACCTAAGGTAAGATGGTTTTCTCTCAGCAGTACATACTGTAACCAGCAACACTGACCCCAGGGAAAATGACTAAGATTTGGATCTGGGGAAAGGAGGAGATTGTCCAAAGGTGCAAACACACACACACACACACACACACACACACACACACACACACACACACACACACACACACACACACACACACACACACACACACACACACACACACACACACACACACACACACACACACACACACACACACACACACACACACACACACACACACTTAGATAAACGTATGTTGTTTTTGTAACGATATATCCATTGAAACAGAAGCTCATGTCTTGCTTTACCATGGGTTACACAACCACAACAAGAATGATCATTTTCATCAACTGTTCAGCCAAGGTAAAACATTTCACGTTCTAGATGGAAATAATCAATTGGGCAACATTTTACCAGGTAAAAATGATGGTGAAAGCCTGCCTCCTTATCCTTCAATGGAGATGTTTCAATATACAGTGCATTCAGAAAGTATTCAGACCCATTGACTTTTTCCACATTTTGTTACATTACAGCCTTATTTTAAAATGGATTAAATAGTTTGTTTCCCTCAATCTACACACAATACACCATAATGACCAAGCAAACACAGGTTTTTAGAAATGTGTTAAAAAAATATCACATTTACATAAGTATTCAGACCCTTAACTCAGTATTTTGTTTAAGCACCTTTGGCAGGGATTACAGACTTGAGTCTTTTTGGGTATGATGCTACAAGCTTGGCACACCTGTATTTGGGGAGATTCTCCCATTCTTCTCTGCAGATCCACTGAAGCTCTGTCAGGTTGGATGGGGACCGTCTCTGCACAGCTATTTTCAGGTCTCTCCAGGATCTCTATGTACTTTGCGCCGTTCATCTTGCCCTCAATCCTGACTAGTCTCCCAGCCCCTGCCGCTGAAAAACATCCCCACAACATGATGCTGCTGCCACCACCATGCTTCACCTTAAGGTTGATGCCATGTTTCCTCCAGATGTGACGCTTGACATTCAGGCCAAAGAGTTCAATCTTGGTTTCATCAGACCAGAGAATCTTGTTTCTCATGGTCTGAGAGTCCTTTAGGTGCCTTTTGGCAACTCCAAGCGGGCTGTCATGTGCCTTTTACTGAGGAGTAGCTTCCGTCTGGCCACTCTACAATAAAGGCCTGACTAAGGCCCTTTTTGGTACCCTTCCACAGATCTGTGCCTTGGCACAATCCTGACTCGGAGCTCTACAGACAATTCTTCAAACTCATGGCTTGGTTTTTGCTCTGACATGCAATGTCAACTGTGGGACCTTATATAGACAGGTGTGAGCCTTTCCAAATCAATTCCAATCAATTTAATTTTCCTCAGGTGGACTCCGATGAAATCATTATGTAAATAAGATAATACATTTGCAAATATTTCTAAAAACCTATTTTCAATGGCATTATGGGGTAATGTCTGTAGATTGATGAGGATTTCTTTTAAATACATTTTTTAATACGCCCTCAAAACTCATCACTAAGCTAAGGACCCTGGGACGAAACACCTCCCTCCGCAACTGGATCCTAGACTTCCTGACGGGCCGCCCCCGGTGGTAAGGGTAGGTAACAACACATCCGCCACTCTGATCCTCAACACGGTGGCACCTCAGATGTGCGTGCTCAGTCCCCTCCTGTACTTCCTGTTCACTCATGACTGCATGGCCAGGCACAACTCCAACACCATCATTAAGTTTGCTGATGATACAACAGTGGTAGGCCTGATCACCAACAACGATGAGACAGCCTGTAAAGAGAAGGTAAGAGACCTGACCGTGTGGTTCAAGGACAACAACCTCTCCCTGAACGTGATCAAGACAAAGGAGTTGATTGTGGACTACAGGAAAAAGAGGACCGAGCACGCCCCCATTCTCATCAACGGAGCTGTAGTGGAGCAGGTTGAGAGCTTCAAGTTCCTTGGCGTCCACATCAACAACAAACTAACATGGTCCAAGCACACCAAGACAGTCATGAAGAGAGCACGACAAAACCTATTCCCCCTCAGGAGATCCTCAAAATATTTTACAGCTGAACCATCGAGAGCATCCTGACGGCTTGCATCACTGCCTGGTATGGCAACTGCTTGGCCTCCGACCGCAAGGCACTACAGAGGGTAGTGCGTACGGCCCAGTACATCACCGGGTCCAAGCTTCCTGCCATCCAGGACCTCTATACCAGGCCTTAAAAATCGTCAAAGACTCCAGCCACCCTAGTCATAGGTACGGCAAGCGGTACCGGAGTACCAAGTCTAGGTGCAAGAGGCTTCTAAACAGCTTCTACCCCCAAGCTGTAAGACTTCTGAACAGCTAATCAAATGGTTACCTAGACTATTTGCACCCCCCCCCACGCTGCTCCTACTCTGTTATTACTCTACTCTGTATTATAATTAATGCACATTTTTGTAGAGGTTGATACTTTTTTCGAAATGGAAAATCAAGTCTGAAATTTCAAAGTGGAAATGACTTTTAAAACATCAAATACACTACAAGTTATGTTTCCTACATTGCAGAAAAGTTCTCCTTCAACAGGGTGATCTAATGAACACCATACACCTTTAGATGACAATGTATAATAACTGATACCAATAATGTATAGATGTTGTAATGCATTATAGATGACTCCAAATCAAGTACTGTACCATGTTGGTCTATGACTGTTTTTAGTGTCATAAAACTCTATTTGATTGGTCCACACTGTGGTTATTAAAATCTCTCATACATTTGTTTTTAACCCTAACTAACACGTGGGGGTCGCCCAATATTAGATTGACCTAGTTATTGACCTACTTACCTACCCCTATACAACACACATACACAGACCCCTTGACTTTTCCCACAATTTGTTACACGCTTACATAACACAAAATGAACACAATAGATTTTCCGATTATGCCAATGTCCTCTTAAAAATGATCAAACACCAGAAAGGACTTCCTTTCACATAACTTTCACAGGACTTTATTTCCTTTCACATAAGCACTTAATATCGTCTAACGCCCTCAGAAGGCAGACTGAGATGATAAAAGGAATGAAAAGTGGTAGAAGTGGAACGAAACAGTCCTCTATTCCTACCATACATTTTCTAGTTCACTGACTCATTTAATCTAGTACATTTGTATTTGTTTTGTTTAATCTGAAATTCACCTGTGATTATCAGAAATGACAACTGAGAGAAAGACTATGTCCCAATGGGCACCCTATTCACTATGTCGTGCACTATATAGGGATTAGGGTGCCATTTGGGACTCACAGAAAGACTCATCCAAAGCTAAAGTGATGAAACACTGGCTTGAGTAGCATGCTGTGTTTTGTTCAGATGATCGTTTACACACTCCAGATTCACCATGACCCATTAGCCTCAGGTGAGAGCACAGAGATTGTTAAAGGAACAACATTGTATCTGTCTCATTATGCCGTCTGTGAGAGCATGACCCCATCTCCATTTTCTTATTCTACTACTTCTATGAGTTGGTAAACAACCTGAAAGGGTGCAGTGTGTTGTTTGAACAGGTTAAAAAATTATGGAATGTCTGCACACGAGTATAATTCATTGGCTGATCCCTCCTGATGACCTAGATGGAAGTACGTGATCCTTCCTTAACCCATAGGATGTCCCACTCAGTTGACTACTTCAAAATGGTGAACGTCCTCAATGGTGCTGCCCATGCTTAAACAAGCTTTGGGGCACTAGAGTCCTCTATCTCTAAGGGTGAGAGTTAGATCACCTAGCTGATTGGCTGCTTCACCTTTGACTGGGAAAGTTCAAGAGGGGTCAAGTGCCTTGTTGCAAACAGGATGCCTGTATTGACATTGGAAGTCTATGGGCATCTGCTAGCATAGAAAAGCATGCTAGCAGATACCCATAGACTTCCAGTCATTGAGCTAACGCTAGTTAGCATTGGCTCGCAAATATTTTTATAGGGAATTGTCAGAGGCGGTCTCATATTGTTACATCACCAACATTTTGAGAATAAAGGTGCTAACATGGCGTCCATTCTAAAACCTGGCCAAACTCTTAATATACTGCATGGCTCTGCTTCTCTCTGCTCATAACCTGACAACACATGGCGCTGGAATAGAACTGAATGAAACAATCGGAAACAGTTTACTCCTATATGGTTCCTGATACAGTTACTGTATATTGTACTTCCTGAATAATCTTGTTAGTGATGATGCAAATATTTAATCTGTTTTCATCTCAATCATCTTGTTGGCTAAGTTCTTCCTTCCCTGTGGTTGATGTCCCAATACAAATCAAATCAAATTTTATTGGTCACAAACATATTTTGCAGATGTTATTACGGGTGTAGTGAAATGCTTGCATTCCTAGCTCCAACACTGCAGTAGTATTTAAAAACAATTCACAACAATACACACAAATCTAAAAGTAAAATAATGTAATTCAGAAATGTATTAATATTAGTTTGAGCAATGTCAGAGTGGCTTTGACTAAAATATAGTAGAATAGAATACAGTATATACATACGAGATGAGTAAAGCAGTAGGTAAACATTATTTAAACATTATTAAACGAACTAGTGTTCCATTATTAAAGTGGCCAGTGATTCCAAGTCTATGTATATAGGGCAGCAGCCTCTAAGGTGCAGGGTTGCATAACCGGATGGAAGCCTGCTAGTGATGGCTATTTAACAGTCAGATGGCCTTGGGATAGAAGCTGTTTTTCAGTCTCTCGGCCCCAGCTTTGATGCACCTGTACTGACCTCACCTTCTGGATGATAGCGGAGTGAACAGGCCGTGGCTCGGGTGGTTGATGTCATTGATGTACATGCCGAGGAACTTGAAGCTTTCCACTTCCTCCACTGAGCTTCCCGTCGATGTGGTTTGCTATTTCCTGTTTTGTTGACTTTGAGTGAGAGGTTATTTTCCTGCCACCACTCTCCCAGGGCCCTCACCTCCTCCCTGTAGGGTGCTGCGTCTTTTGTTGGTAATCAGACCTACTACTGTTGTGCCATCAGCAAACTTGATTGAGTTGGAAGCGTGCGTGGCCACGAAGTCATGGGTGAACAGGGAGTACAGGAAAGGGCTGAGCAAGCACCCTTGTGGGGCTTCTGTGCTGAGGATCAGCGAAGTGGAGGTGTTGTTCCTACCTCCACCACTTGGGGGCGCCCCGTCAGGTAGTGCAGGACCAGTTGCAAAGGGCGGGGTCGAGACCCAGGATCACAAGTTTAATGATGAGTTTGGAGAGTACTATGGTGTTGAATGCTGGGCTGTAGTCAAGGAACAGCAGTACCGGATTGCCAAGTCTTGGACAAAAAGGCTTCTCAACAGTTTTTACCCCAAGCCATAAGACTCCTGAACATCTAACCAAATGGTTACCCGGACTACTTGCATTGTGTGCCTCCCCCAACCCCTCTTTTACACTGCTGCTACTCTCTGTTTATCTTATATGCATAGTCACTTTAACTACACATTAATGTACATACTACCTCAATAAGCCTGACTAACAGGTGTTTGTTTATAGCCTTGCTACTCTTTTTCAAATGTCTTTTTACTGTTGTTTTATTTCTTTTACTTACCTACACACACACACACACACACACACACACACACACACACACACACACACACACACACACACACACACACACACACACACACACACACACACACACACACACACACACACACACACACACACACCTTTTTCCCCCGCACCATTGGTTAGAGCCTGTAAGTAAGCTTTTCACTGTAAGGTCTACATCTGTTGTATTTGGCGTACGTGACAAATGAACTTTGATTTGATTTCGTCCAGATGGGATAGTGCAGTGTGCAGTGTGATGGCGATTGCATCGTCTGTGGACCTAGCAAATTGAAGAGGGTGACAGGTAGGGTGGAGGTGATATGATCCTTGATTAGTCTCTCAAAGCACTTCATGATGACAGAAGTGAGTGCTATGTGGCAATAGTCATTTAGTTCAGTTAGCTTAGCTTTCTTGGGAACAGTAACAATGGTGGCCATCTTGAAAATTGTGAGGACAACAGACTCGGATAGACAGCGATTGATTTAAATACAGTTGAAGTCGGAGGTTTACATACACCTTAGCCAAATTTCTGGGATAATTACTTGTCATGCACAAAATAGATTTCCTAACCGACTTGCCAAAACTATAGTTTGTTAAAATGAACAAGAAATTTGTGGAGTGGTTGAAAAACTAGTTTTAATGACTCCAACCTAAGTGTATGTAAACTTCCGACTTCAACTGTATGTCTGTAAACACACCAGCCGTCTGGTCTGCGCATGCTTTGAGGACGTGGCTAGGGAAGCCATCTGGGTCAGTGAGGGTTAACATGTTTAAATCTTTAACTCACGTCAGCCACGGAGAAGGGGGGTGCAGTCCTTGTTAGCGGCTGCGACGGTGACACTGTATTATCCTCAAAACGGGCAAAGAAGGTGTTTAGTTTGTCTGGAAGTGTAACGTCGGTGTCCGTGACGTGGCTGGATTTCTTTGTGTAGTCTGTGGTTTCCTGTAGACCCTGCCACATACGTCTTGTGTCTAAAACATTGAATTGCGACTCTACCTTGTCCCTGTAATGGCATTTTGCTTGCCTTGCGGAGGGAATAGCTACTCTGTTTATATTCAGACATATTCCCAGACCTCTTTCAATGGTCAAATGCGGTGGATCGTGCTTTAAATTCTGCACGAATGCCACCATCCATCCACGGTTTCTGGTTAGGGTAGGTTCGCTATGAAACAGTCAGAAAGACTCACCCTCTCTTAATAGATAGTGAGAAAGTTCTCAAAAGAAAAGCTGACTTAGCTAACGTGGCCTGCCTGCTCAGTGTGCTTGCTAGCTACTACTATCTAGCTTAATTGACAAACACAGAGACGGAACATAGCTAGCTATCTAGCTAGTGATTTTGAGCACTGTTAAACAGTGTATAGCAGCTTGTGCTTTACTTACGATAGTTTGACAGCTTGTTGATGAAGTTGTAGACACGTTCTCAGAAATCAGTCCTGAGCGCAGTCTGCAACAGCTGACTAGACGATACTGTCTGCAGTGCACCGACTTGTTTTCATGTATGTTTTGTAACATGAGAAATACTGCACCCAACACCTTATTTAGAGGTCAAATTGTGTGACTAAGACTTCCTCTGCAAAAACTCCTAAATTAATTACAGATTTCTTGATTTATCTTAGATATTGACTATTTTTTTAGGAAGTGATAGTGTCTATGTTGTGCTATCGTGACTCAAGAGGGACAAACAGTAACTGACAGGGTACGATAAAGCGAACATAACACACCCACATGGGAACCACACCCCCAAGACACAAATCTCGTTTTTCTTGATGAGCAGCAGAAAAACACATGCGGAATTGGTGCATTCAGACCCCCTTTAAAAGGTGGAATCCTTTGCGATGGAACTGCCACGTCTGTTTGTAATATTACAACAGGAAAGACATTACTTCACACCATTTTATTCCTGCGGACATCAATGCACATCATTGCAGGCGTGAAAGACAAACAAAGGATATAATTATTACTTTGCTGGATGCTCATTTCCTCTAAACAAAAATGATAACAATTGTGTCTCGGGCGGCAAGTGAATCGAATGTTCATTGTTCATTTCTCTACCATAAGCCGTCTTCTACGTTGTTTTAGAGAATTTGGCAATACGTCCAACTGGCCTCAAAACCACAGACCACATGTATGGTGTCATGAAGGCAAGGAATTTGCTGATGTCAACTTTGTGAACAGAGTGAGTAACGATGGCGGGTGGTTATGGGAAGGGAAGGCATAACCTATGGAGAAATGAACACAATAGCATTTTATCGATGGCAATTTGAATGCACAAAAATACAGTGATGAGGTACTGAGACCTATTGTGAAGCCCATTTCTTTTTAAGGTATCCATGACCAACACATGCATATCTGTATTCCCAGTCATGTGAAATCCATAGGTTGGTCCTAATTAATATATTTCAATTGACTGATTTCCTCACTGTAACTCAGTAAATCAATGAAATTGTTGCATGTTTTTATTTGATTTGATATTTTAATTTATTTTCAAATTATGGTGGAAAATAAGTATTTGGTTACCTACAAACAAAAAAAGATTTCTGGCTCTCACAGACCTGTAACTTCTTCTTTAAGAGGCTCCTCTGTCCTCCACTCGTAACCCGTATTAATGGCACCTGTTTGAACTTGTTATCAGTATAAAGGCACATGTCCACAACCGCAAACAGTCACACTCCAAATTCCACTATGCCCAAGACCAAAGAGCTGTCAAAGGACACCAGAAACAAAATTGTAGACCTGCACCAGGCTGGGAAGACAATCTGCAATAGGTAAGCAGCTTGGTTTGAAGAAATCAACTGTGGGAGCAATTATTAGGAAATGGAAGACATACAAGACCACTGATAATCTCCCTCGATTTGGAGCTCCACGCAAGATCTCACCCCGTGGGGTCAAAATGATCACATGAACGGTGAGCAAAAATCCCAGAACTACCCGGGGGGACCTAGTGAATGACCTGCAGAGAGCTGGGACCAAAGTAACAAAGCCTACCATCAGTAACACACTCAAATCCTGCAGTGCCAGACGTGTCCCCCTGCTTAAGCCAGTACATGTCCAGGCCCATCTGAAGTTTGCTAGAGAGCATTTGGATGATCCAGAAAAAGATTGGGAGAATGTCATATGGTCAGATGAAACCAAAATATAACTTTTTGGTAAAAAACTAAACTTGTCGTGTTTGGAGGACAAAGAATGCAGAGTTGCATTCAAAGAACACCATACCTGCTGGGAAGCATGGGGGTGGAAACATCATGCTTTGGGGCGGTTTTTCTGCAAAGGGACCAGGACGCCTGATCCGTGTAAAGGAAAGAAAGAATGGGACCATGTATCGTGAGATTTTGAGTGAAAAAATCCTTCCATCAGCAAGGGCATTGAAGATGAAACGTGGCTGGGTCTTTCAGCATGACAATGATCCCAAACAAACCGCCCGGGCAACGAAGGAGTGGCTTCGTAAGAAGCATTTCAAGGTCCTGGAGTGGCCTAGCCAGTCTCTAGATCTCAACCCCATAGAAAATCTTTGGAGGGAGTTGAAAGTCCGTGTTGCCCAGCAACAGCCCCAAAACATCACTGCTCTAGAGGAGATCTGCATGGAGGAATGGGCCAAAATACCAGCAACAGTGTGTGAAAACCTTGTGAAGACTTACAGAAAATGTTTGACCTCGGTCATTGCCAACAAAGGGTATATAAAAAAGTATTGAGATAAACTTTTGTTATTGACCAAATACTTATTTTCCACCATAATTTGCAAATAAATTCATTAAAAATCCTACAATGTGATTTTCTGGATTTTTTTCATTTTGTCTGTCATAGTTGAAGTGTACCTAGGATGAAAATTACAGGCCTCTCTCATATTTTTATGTAGGAGAACTTGCACAATTGGTGGCTGACTGAATACTTTTTTGCCCCACTGTACATGTAATTCACCACTCTTCCCCACTTGCTTCAAGATGGCCAGCAATGTTCCTGTACCAAAGCAAGCCAAGGTAACTGCACTAAATGGCTCAATCAAGCTAGTCATCTTGACTACTTTCTTATGTCATTTTTGCTGGCACCAAAACATAAAAGAGTGTTGATAGGGGACAGAATGCGGTCGGACCATCAAATAATTGGTATGCACATTATTCTTACAGAATTTCAGAAGGCGAGAGTATTGGATATATTTGCCTTTCCCGAGTCTGATGAAGCGATGGGACAAGACTGTAACTACCAATTGGATATCACGAAAAAGGGGTAAAAAAATTGTAATTTTAGGTTCAGCACAATAGAAAAATATATGGCAGCTAGAAATCTAAACTGGATGGTCTTCAGAGATAGATGGGAGGGGTTGAGTAGCTCAAGGCTGGGACTAAAAACCAACAAAAGATAACTAATGTAAAATATACTGTCAGTGAAATGTATGTAGTATGTTTAAGTATTATTTTCCATTAGTTTACACCAATTACGGGAGGGGTGCTTGAGTTAGGGGAAAATAATTACATAAAAATATAAAGATATGGGGGATTGCAGACAATTACATTGACAGAAGCTAATCTATCTGCAATATTAAAGCTAATGTTACATTTTTTTAAATATATTATAAAAAAATAAACCACTGCACTAAATTACTATCGCCCCATAGCAATCACATCTGTCATTATTGTCAGTGCTTTGAAAGGCTAATCAAGGGCCATTACCTCCACCATACCTGACACCCAAGAGGAACATCTATAATACTATTCATCGATGACAGCTCAGCTTTTAACACCATAGTGCGCTAAGCTCAGGCCCTTGGGTCTGAACTCCTCCCTGTGCAACTGGTTCCTAGAATTCCTGACGGGCCGACCCCAGGTGGTGAGGGTAGGCAACAACACCTCCGCCACACTGATCCTCCACACGGGGGCCCCCAAATGTGTGTGTGCTCCGCCACCTCCTATACTCCCTGTTCACACACAACTCTAACTCAATCATCAAGTTTGCTGACGACACAACAGTGGTAGGCCTGATTACCAACAACAACGAGACATCCTACAGGGAGGAGGTTAGAGCCCTCTGGAGTGGTGCCAGAAAAATAACCTCTCCCTCAATATCAACAAAACAAAGAAGCTTATCTTGGACTACAGTAGACAGAAGAGGGAGGATGCCACCATCCTCATTGACGGGGCCACAATGGATAGGGTCAAAACCGCAATGGATAAGGTCAATAGCTTCAAGTTCCTCATGGTGCACATCACTGAGCACCTAAGACCCTCACAAACTGAACCATTGAGAGCATTCTGTCTGGCTGCATCACTGCCTGGTATGGCAACTGCTCCGCCCTCAACCGCTTAGCTCTCCAGAGGGTGGTGCGGACAGCCCAACGCATCACAGGAGCCACACTGCCTGACCTCCAGGACATTTACCACACTCGGTGTCAAAGGAAGTCTAAGAAAATCATCAAGGACCTCAGTCACATCGACACGCACAGCCAACGCTGCTGTATCATGTTATAGAGACATTGAACCAACCACTGGTCACTTCCCATTTTAACTGTGTATTTAAATACTGTATCCTCAACATAGCTTATTCTAATATTTCTACATCTGCACATTGTATTTTAGTTACACTGATTATTCGCACCACATATTTATTTATTTCCTTGATTCTTGACATAGTTCACTCTATATTGTGTTTACTGCTGTACATTCTTAGTTGATCTGGTGTAAATTCCCCCGGTGTACATACTGTAGGTAAAGATTCCATTTTGCTACATTGCTATTTGGGTTGTTAATTGGATTCGTCCTTCCATTCTTTTTTGTATTTTTCTTTACAATGTATTTTTTTAACATTGTAATTGCTTGAGATTTGACTACATTGCTAGGAGTTAGCAACATAAGCATTTCGCTGCACAGCTATTACACCTGCTAAACTGTGTACGTGACCAGTAAACCTTTATTTGATTTACTTCCCAACACTGATGGTTAGCTACTAACTTGATCACAGGTGTATGTATGATGATGTTTTGTATTGACTAAGGTCTTATTGTACATTTCTAGATACACTTATACAAACATATCTATAGGAAGTAGAACATTGCATTGCATTTCATGTTGCATGAAAGATCAGTGTGTCCATCCACTAGATGATGACTACAGAGAAAACTTGAGTAAATATGGATGGAACACAACTCCACTGGACAGAAGCTGAACATTGAGGTTGCTTAACACTCAGTCCCTGGTCCCTTCAACTCCACTGGACACAGAGGCTGAACATCGAGGTTGCTTAACACTCAGTCCCTGGTCCCTTCAACTCCACTGGACAGAAGCTGAACATCGAGGTTGCTTAACACTCAGTCCCTGGTCCCTTCAACTCCACTGGACAGAAGCTGAACATCGAGGTTGCTTAACTCTCAGTCCCTGGTCCATTTAACTCCACTGGACAGAAGCTGAACATCGAGGTTGCTTAACTCTCAGTCCCTGGTCCATTTAACTCCACTGGACAGAAGCTGAACATCGAGGTTGCTTAACTCTCAGTCCCTGGTCCATTTAACTCCACTGGACAGAAGCTGAACATCGAGGTTGCTTAACACTCAGTCCCTGGTCCCTTCAACTCCACTGGACAGAAGCTGAACATCGAGGTTGCTTAACTCTCAGTCCCTGGTCCATTTAACTCCACTGGACAGAAGCTGAACATCGAGGTTGCTTAACACTCAGTCCCTGGTCCCTTCAACTCCACTGGACAGAAGCTGAACATCGAGGTTGCTTAACTCTCAGTCCCTGGTCCATTTAACTCCACTGGACAGAAGCTGAACATCGAGGTTGCTTAACTCTCAGTCCCTGGTCCATTTAACTCCACTGGACAGAAGCTGAACATCGAGGTTGCTTAACTCTCAGTCCCTGGTCCATTTAACTCCACTGGACACAGAGGCTGAACATCGAGGTTGCTTAACTCTCAGTCCCTGGTCCATTTAACTCCACTGGACACAGAGGCTGAACATCGAGGTTGCTTAACACTCAGTCCCTGGTCCATTTAACTCCACTGGACACAGAGGCTGAACATCGAGGTTGCTTAACTCTCAGTCCCTGGTCCATTTAACTCCACTGGACACAGAGGCTGAACATCGAGGTTGCTTAACACTCAGTCCCTGGTCCATTTAACTCCACTGGACACAGAGGCTGAACATCGAGGTTGCTTAACACTCAGTCCCTGGTCCATTCAACTCCACTGGACACAGAGGCTGAACATCGAGGTTGCTTAACTCTCAGTCCCTGGTCCATTTAACTCCACTGGACACAGAGGCTGAACATCGAGGTTGCTTAACACTCAGTCCCTGGTCCATTTAACTCCACTGGACACAGAGGCTGAACATCGAGGTTGCTTAACACTCAGTCCCTGGTCCATTTAACTCCACTGGACACAGAGGCTGAACATCGAGGTTGCTTAACTCTCAGTCCCTGGTCCATTTAACTCCACTGGACACAGAGGCTGAACATCGAGGTTGCTTAACTCTCAGTCCCTGGTCCATTTAACTCCACTGGACACAGAGGCTGAACATCGAGGTTGCTTAACTCTCAGTCCCTGGTCCATTTAACTCCACTGGACACAGAGGCTGAACATCGAGGTTGCTTAACTCTCAGTCCCTGGTCCATTCAACTCCACTGGACACAGAGGCTGAACATCGAGGTTGCTTAACACTCAGTCCCTGGTCCATTTAACTCCACTGGACAGAAGCTGAACATCAAGGTTGCTTAACTCTCAGTCCCTGGTCCATTTAACTCCACTGGACACAGAGGCTGAACATCAAGGTTGCTTAACTCTCAGTCCCTGGTCCATTTAACTCCACTGGACAGAAGCTGAACATCGAGGTTGCTTAACTCTCAGTCCCTGGTCCATTTAACTCCACTGGACACAGAGGCTGAACATCGAGGTTGCTTAACTCTCAGTCCCTGGTCCATTCAACTCCACTGGACACAGAGGCTGAACATCGAGGTTGCTTAACACTCAGTCCCTGGTCCATTTAACTCCACTGGACAGAAGCTGAACATCAAGGTTGCTTAACTCTCAGTCCCTGGTCCATTTAACTCCACTGGACAGAAGCTGAACATCAAGGTTGCTTAACACTCAGTCCCTGGTCCATTCAACTCCACTGGACACAGAGGCTGAACATCTCAAGGTTCCTTAGCTGCTGTATTGTCTTTAATTCTGCTGTCGCATACTCCAGTGCAAGGATGTCCTTCATTTCCTTACAGGCTGCTCCACTAAAAAACAACTATTGAGATTATGTTTATAGTAACTACAGAGGTGGATTGGTGTCGGTTTTCCAGTTGGTTTTGGTTGGCTTGGTAACTATGGAGGTTGGCTTGGTGTATGATGAGCTGATTGGTTTTGGTTATCCGGTTGGTTTAACTTGGCTTAGCAACTAGGTGGTTTGATGTCGGTTATGCAGTTGGTTTTGGTTGGCATAGTAACTATTGAGGTGATTTGGTTGGTTTGGTGTCTGTTATCCAGTTCGTTTAGGTTGGTTTCAAAACTACGGTGGTGATTGTTGAGCTGATTGGATTTGCATGCTAGGCCAGGGATAGAGACGATATGCAGGCATGCAGCAAGTCGACTCGTAACACGTCGAGTAAAGATGATAGATCACTTACAGCCCACCTCGAGGATGGCTCTAACAGTCCGTGTGAGTTCTTTAGCCTCTGCAGCTAGCGTAGCCGTCGTCCACTGGGACTTCTTCCCCACACGGGCTCCCAGGGGTTGAGAGGAAGCGCTGGGCTTCATGTCACGAGAGCTGCAGAGAAACAGACAGGTATAGAGTTAACCTTTCAAGCTTACAGCACTTTTACACTGTTTTTACCATGGCTGTATTCATTAATCTAGCAAGAGAAAACTCTATGGATATTGGCTTTCACCTGGAATTGTCGATTTATGTCTGACATAAAATAAGGATGAGATAATAAGGATATGGATAGGCTAGATAGGATGAAGTCAGAAGTGATGCAGGAAAATACGGTACTCTTCCTTAGGGATGTTATTGTAAAGAGTAGAAGACATAGGCTGTACTACAGTTGGTCAGGAATATGGTGGCATGATGGCAGGTCATGACACATGGCATAGCTAATATTTCATAACAGAGTATAGACTTGTCTCAAGTTAAGCAGTTGGTTACAACTGTGAGCGTTGTGGAGACCAAACAAAACTAGCAGAGTTGTGCACCTACTCTCCTTATTTGACCTAGATATTTTGCGTGTATGTATTGATGTGGAGGCTACGTGTGCCTTTTTAAAATTGATGTAGTTCTGTTCTTGAGCTGTTCTTGTCTACTAATGTATTATGTCATGTTTCATGTTTTGTGTGGAAGAGAAGCTGCTGCTTTTGCAACGGCTAATGTGGATCCTAATAAAATACCCCCCCCCCCAAAAAAAGAATACCATAGTCTGAATTCAATTCAATAGTGTTGCTAGAAAATACCGCAATATTGCCGACCTTGCCACCTAAATTGATGGAAATTATCTTGCTGTAAAAATGGTTATTGCCACACTTAATGGGGGATATCAATATTAGAGAAAGAGAAAGTAATTGCCTGACAGTGACTGATTAAGTAATTATATTATGACAATGAGCAATGGATATAATTATCTTTGTTTACCATTACCGAGGTGAAAACAAGAACATGTCAACCTACATTTCATCTGTTACAACTACTGCCCTACAAACGACTAGGAACACCTGCAGTTCTAGGAAGAAAACATATTGTCAAAAGTGTTTATCTAACAAATGGTCTGGTTACCTCAGACAGAAGGTTACTTTAAAGTCCAATGCAGCCATTTCTGAATCGCCGAGCTGACTAGGTGAAAAATCTATTGAGCAAGACATTTAACTCTAATTGCTCCTGTAAGATAAAAGAGTCTGTTAAATGACTAAAATAGTCTGAGTAGGGAAGGGTAAACTGGCTGTTGTTGGCAGAGAGGTTTGGAAATCTCCTTTCTTATTGGTCTATTAACTCATTTACTCCATCCCACCAAAACAGGCAGCAATTTCAGGCGGACTTTTCAAACAACTATTATCATCATTTTCACAATTTCACAGTGTAATTCCAACCTCAGTGTGGAAATATATATAAAACAGGAAAATCACATTTTTGACTGCACTGGATCTATAACATAAAAACGAAAGTTGGGAGGTTGGTCAGAGACGTGAACGTCTTCGAATCGCGTCGGGGACACCTTTAGCATCTTAGCTAATTAGCAACTTTAGCTAACCCCAACCAAAAGCGTTTGGCAACTACTTGGCACGTTAGGTAACCCTTATCCTAACCCCTAATCCTTAACCCCTAACCTACCTAAACTTAGCCACAATTGCTAAGAAAATATTTACTACAAATGATAACACAAAAATATGTATGATACTCTACAACTGCTAATATGTATGAAACTGTACAACCACTGGACCATTTGTACCATATCATACAGAATGGAAGGACATAAAAAATAACTATAATATCATGCAAATGGGTATGAGACAGCATTGTTGTCACAAATCCATGTGAGACTGACTGGACAGTTATATTGAGGTTTTCCAGTGACCTACAGATTGACAATAGAACACTGGGTAGGGGGTAGCACAGGGGGTCTTTGTAAAAAGTGTTTCAAACTGACACAGACTACTGCATGTTACTCACTGACACAGACTAATGCATGTTACTCACTGACACAGACTAATGCATGTTACGTAGTCAGACTTACAAAACAGGACATTGTCTAGGTCTTATAATAATAATAATATATGCCATTTAGCAGACGCTTTTATCCAAAGCGACTTACAGTCATGTGTGCATACATTCTACGTATGGGTGGTCCCGGGGATCGAACCCACTACCCTGGCGTTACAAGCGCCATGCTCTACCAACTGAGCTACAGAAGGACCCCTCTGAGCTTCTGAGCCAGAACTAATCATCACCCCACGGTGTTTGCTAAAAACTGCACAAACTGCAGCTCAATACCCAAGTGGAAAGTAAATATATTTAAATATACATATCATACTTGAATATATTTAAGTATATAGAATTATGTCCATAATATATATATATACACTTTAGTATATTTAAAATAATCTAAATTGGAAAACATTTTAATACATTTAATGTCAACTTTAATAGTGTTTTATTAGCATTTAAGTATATTAAAATATGCCCATTAGAGCATTAAGAGCGGCACCTCACTTGCGATTGGTCAATAAAAAATGTATAATTAATTGTTTATGTTTTAAATGCTCATAAAAATGTGGTAAATGTGTAGATTTTTCTGTTTCAAAAATATATGGTTAAAAACAAGCTGTTCAGTTACTTACTACTCTGCCCCTAAGTGACTGTCAGCAGTGGCAGCTCCGCCTCCGTGGGTGAACAGGCCGTGCGAACATTGTTTGGATTGTGTTGCCAGCTGTTTGCTATGAGGGTGAATAGTCCAAATGAAATCACAGGAATTGAGGAACTCCTCAGCATGTTGCATCGAAGGACAGAGCGATACAGTAGCTAGAACCTTTATCGTGGATCTGGTAGGGATTTTTTGGGATTGTTTCCCACTGTTAGGGTCCTGTGTGGCTCAGGTGGTATAACACCAGGGTTGTGGGTTGGATTCCCACAGGGGACCAGGATCAAAAGGTATGAAAATGTATGCACTCTGGATAAGTGTCTGCTAAATGACTAAAATGTTGTTTGTCAGGTTCTACTGTAAGTGACATGGCGACATGTGTCGACTACAACAGCATAAAACCAGTTGTTTTACAAAGCATGATCAAATGAATGAGCCAGCTACAGTAATATTGAGAAATAGTTAGGTCGATTTTCTTGGGTCAAATAAACCACTTATCTACCTTTGATAAGCAGCAAGCTATAGCTAGCTATTGCTAGCTAGTTAACACCCATGTCAATATCCGCAGCATTGGTATGTTTGTTGCATTCTCCCAGGTTCACTCGTTCGTTCATGATCTTGGCTGCGGGTTTTAAATAGTATCATCTAATCCAGTGGTTCCCAAACATTTTATTGTCCCCTACCCCTTCAAACATTCAACCTCCACATGCATACCCCCTCTAGCACCAGGGTCAGCGCACTCTCAAATGTTATTTTTTGCCATCATTGTAAGCCTGCCACACACACATTATACGATACATTTATTAAACAAAATAATGAGTGTGAGTTTGTCACAAACCGTCTCATGGGAAGTGACAAAGAGCTGTTATAGGACCAGTGTACAAATAATAATAATCAATCATTTGTCTTTTTTAACCATCTTACATATAAAACCTAATTTGTTCATCAAAAATTGTGAATAACTCACCACAGGTTAATGAGAAGGGTGTGTTTGAAAGGATGCATATAACTCAACTGCAATGTTGTTCAACTGCAATAACTGCAATGTTGGGTTGTATTGGAGAGAGTCTGTCTTAAATCATTTTCCACACACAGTCTGGGCCTGTATTTAGTTTTCATGCTAGTAAGGGCTGAGAATCCACTCTCGCATTGGTACGTGGCTGCAAATGGCATCAGTATCTTAACAGCGCAATTTGCCAAAGCAGGATTCTCTGAGCGCAGCCCAATCCGTAAATCTGTCAATGGTGTCTGATTAAATTCAATTTTCATAGAACCACATGTGGCAATTTTGATGGACTGGAGGCAGGACATGAAGGGATAACGAATCCAGTTGTTTATGTCATCCGTTTCGGGAGAGTACCTGTGTATTGCGCACCCAACTCACTCAGGTGCTTCGCTATATCACATTTGACATTTTCCATAACATTGAGTTAATTTGCACACAAAAAAATCATACAATGATGGAAAGACCTGTGTGTTGTCCTTGTTAATGCGGACAAAGAGTTCCAACTTCTTAATCATAGCCTCAATTTTGTCCCGCTCATTGAATATAGTCACGGAGAGTTCCTGTAATCCTAGATTCAGATCATTCAGGCAAGAAAAAACATCACCCAGATAAGCCATTCGTGTGAGAAACTCGTCATCATGCAAGCGGTTAGACAAGTGAAAATTATGGTCAGTAAAGAAAACTTTAAGCTCGTCTCTCAATTTAAAAAAACGTGTGTCTATACTTTGCCCCTTGATAACCAGCGCACTTCTGTATGTTGTAAAAGCGTGACTACTTTCACAAGGCACTGTATATATATATATATATATATATATATATATATATATATATATATATATATATATATATATATATATATATATTATTTTTATTTTTTCCGTACATAGGGACATGTCATGTCAGGGTGAGCCTGCAGGAAGGGTACCACATGAGGGAGGAGGATGTCTTTTTTTATACATATATTTAATAAAAAATGTGAATCACATTTTTATTTGGCGGAACCCTGACGGCATTGCCCATACCCCAGTTTGGAAATACCTGATCTAATCTGTTCAAAATAGCAGCAGCATGTGCAGCAGTGGTCATTCGGATATTGAGATGCAAAAGTGAAATAGGTGTAAAAATGCTGCTGTTCAAAGGCACAGATTGCTTTACATTTCTTCTCAAATAAAATTCTGGTAGTTTGAAAACTTGTTTTCTTCAACTCAGGAAAAAAATAAACATCCTCTCACGGTCAACTGCATTTATTTTCAGCAAACTTAACATGTGTAAATATTTGTATGAACATAAGATTCAACAACTGAGACAAACTGAACAAGTTCCACAGACATGTGACTAACAGAAATGAAATAATGTGTCCCTGAACAAAGGGGGGGGGGGTCAAAATCAAGTAACAGTCAGTATCTGGTGTGGCCACCAGCTGCATTAAGTGCCTCTCCTCCTCATGGACTGCACCAGATTTGCCAGTTCTTGCTGTGAGATGTTACCCCACTCTTCCACCATGGCACCTGCAAGTTCCCGGACATTTCTGGGGGGGAATGGCCCTAGCACTCACCCTCCGATCCAACAGGTCCCAGACCTGCTCAATGGGATTGAGATCCGGGCTCTTCGCTGGCCATGACAGAACACTGACATTCCTGTTTCGCAGGAAATCACGCACAGAATGAGCAGTAAGGCTGGTGGCATTGTCATGCTGGAGGGTCATGTCAGGGTGAGCCTGCAGGAAGAGTACCACATGAGGGAGGAGGATGTCTTCCCTATAACGCACATCTTTGAGATTGCCTGCAATGACAACAAGCTCAGTCTGATGATGCTGTGACACACCGCCCCAGACCATGACGGACCCTTCACCTCCAAATTGATCCTGCTTCAGAGTACAGGCTTCGGTGTAACGCTCATTCCTTCGACGATAAATGCGAATCCGACCATCACCCCTGGTGAGACAAAAAAGCGACTCGTCATTGAAGACCACTTTTTGCCAGTCCTGACTGGTCCAGCAACGGTGGGTTTGTGCCCATAGGCAATGTTGTTGCCGGTGATGTCTGGTCAGGACCTGCCTTACAACAGGCATACAAGACCTCAGTCCAGCCTCTCTCAGCCTATTGCGGACAGTCTGAGCACTGATGGAGGGATTGTGCGTTCCTAATGTAACTCGGGCAGTTGTTGTTCCCATCCTGTACCTGCCCCGCAGGTGTGATGTTCGGATGTACCGATCCTGTGCAGGTGTTGTTACATGTAGTCTGCCACTGCGAGAATGATCAGCTGTCTGTCTTGTCTCCCTGTAGCGCTGTCTTAGGCGTCTCACAGTACAGACATTGCAATTTATTGCCCTGGCCACATCTGCAGTCCTCATGCCTCCTTGATGCCTCCTCTCGATACCCCTAAACACTGAGGAACATTGGGTGGAAACAATGTGCTTTCGTGGTACCGCCGTTGTGATACCCGGACCACACCATTGACCGAGCCACTTGGAAGCACTGTTGCCACAGTAAATGCTTGGGGAGGAGGGCCCTGAGAACACGCACCTTCTCCCGGCCTCCAGCTAGGGTCACGAGATCTGCCTCTTGCCCCTCACGCTTCTGGCCCGGACCATTTCCTTTATGCCTCGGAAACTGTTGCGTCACCCCTGCGAAGGACTTTTGTTTGTCCTCGAAACAGGCCTGTAAGGACTCCATAGCCAAACAACTCTGTTGGTGAAACTGTCCCTCTCAGGAATCCAAGAATACATCAACTAGAGGTGGCCCTGAGCCTCCATACTTTTCCACACAGCCAGAATAGAACAGCGGGACAGACACAGCACAAAATCAGCCATAGCATGGCTTTCATCGAGACGCTCTGGAGGCGGCTTCCCCCACCTCCATGGTCTTATTCAGCTCCTGTAGCAAAACGATATGATACATCTGCAGCATTGTGACCACATTCAACGACCGGGCCGTCACACCGTCACCCTGGTACACTTTGTCCAGCTGATCCGCCGAGAACCGGCACTGTTTATTTGGAAGCACAGTGCTAGGATTAGACCCCTTGTTAGCATCTGGAGCTAAGTAGCTCGCTAGCTTTCCATCCATTGGCAGTGTGAAGATGAACCCCGCCTCCTCTATACCCTCTACATTTATGAACTCACCATAACCTGATAGTATCAGTCTGGCTGAATGAGGGGAATCCCAGGTCGCCTTTAGCTCATCGGCAAAATCTTTAAACAGGTAAGTGACGCTTCACCGCTGCAAGGACAGGAGGTAAATACTTTCCCCCAAACCTGCCGGAACGCCGCTGCAGGGGAGAAGATGGCCAATCCACCCCCAGGTGATCTGCTGCACTATGACACAGCTCCATCAAAGGTGAATTAACCATCAATAGTTCACTCTCCCCCGCCGAATGCAAAAAAACATTGTTTCACAAGTGAAAGTCCACATCATCGCATGTTTATAAACTTGTCATTATTCAGAGATGTAAATGCTAAAAAAAACACATGGTTTCAAATGATTTCACATGAACAAAACATGTGGAAATATCATGTGAGATCATGTGTTTTTTTCGTAAGGGTGTATACACTGTGAATGAATGAGATTATCTGAAAGATAGCCCACTATTGAAGAAAGAAGCAGAAGAAGCAGACATGATTCACTAGAAATGTGCACAATGCACATTCTTACCTACAGCTCTTCACGGGACCTTGGTTTTCAATGAGGAAGTCTTGAACATTCTAAATGGGAAGGAATGTAAACGTACATATTATTTTAGTTGATATATGCGTCTCAAATGACACTCCCATTTCCTATGGTACACTACTTTTGACCAGGGCATATACATAGGGCTCTGGTCAAAAGGGGTGCACTATATTTTTTATTTTATCTTTATTTAACTAGGCAAGTCAGTTAAGAACAAATTCTTATTTGTAGGGAATAGGGCGCCATTTGGGACACATTAGACGCGTCCACTTTTCTGAACACTACAACCCTATTTATCAGACATGGGTTCAAATACTATTAAAGTATTTAAATTACTTTCACATACATTTCAAAGTAAATATTTGGATTTTAATATTTTGAAATACAGTTGGAAAATATTGGCATGTATTTGAAAATAATCAAATACAAAGACAAGTGTATTTTCAAATACACATATTAAAATACTCCCATGCATTTAAATCCAGGTCAGTTTGGTTCAAGGGGTATTTGCTATGTTCTTGGAAATAAGTATTTGAAAATATTTTAAAGGAGTATTTATAGGAAATTATTTGAAAAAAATAGTTCAAATAGAAGTAGTTTATTCAGCTACAATTTTTGAAAATACTCAAATACACTAGAAAATACGTATTTGAACCCAGGTCTGCTATTTATAAACTTGTCATTATTCAGAGATGTAAATGCTAATTTCAGTTTGTCTTTATATTTCTGTATTTTCTTTCTGAGGATGTGAATGATATGAATTCAAATCTGTTTCCCTTCACACATTGTAAACTAGATATGAAGTAATGGTCTTCGAGAGAGCTAGTGTTGACATTCAGTAATCACAGTACACACACATACAGTACCTCCACAAAGTTGAGCAGTTTTCCCATGGACACCTCAAACCCCTTTTTGGCCCCCTCGTTCTTACGTAGTTGACACTCCAGAACGGCCACTCTCTTCTTCAGCTCCTCCACCTCATCCTATCAGGAAGGACATCACACTAGGTCATCAGCAGGGGTTCTACTGAATGGCCTGCATCTGGATGGGTTTTAATTCAGAAATTGAAAGATTGTCTGTATTTTTTATTTATTTTTTATTATTGTGATTAAATCGTATTGTCTGAAAGTGTTCAAAATACACTGAAAATGTCCAAAATACATCTATACAGCTAAAAACAACAATGCGATGTCAAATCAAGTTGACAGTGAAGTTAAAGTGTGATTATCAATATACCAAATTTTATAACAAACTTTAAATTACAGCTCAATTTGAGCTAAATCTGAATTTGTGATTCATCTTGATTAATCACAACAAATCCTGGGATTAACAGCCCTAATTTTCAATAACATTACATATTTTCAATAAAGTGTCATTCATTGATAGTTAAATTATTTAAAAACTATAGCAAAAGTTTTTATTGACTTTTCTGTGACAGCCAAAAGTGTGATACGTTTCATGTAGGCTACGTGCCAAAAGTGTGATACGTTTCATGTAGGCTGCGTGCCAAAGGTGTGATACGTTTCATGTAGGCTGCGTGCCAAAAGTGTGATACGTTTCATGTAGGCTACGTGCCAAAAGTGTGATACGTTTCATGTAGGCTGCGTGCCAAAAGTGTGATACCTTTCATGTAGGCTGCGTGCCAAAAGTGTGATACGTTTCATGTAGGCTGCGTGCCAAAAGTGTGATACGTTTCATGTAGGCTACGTGCCAAAAGTGTGATACGTTTCATGTAGGCTACGTGCCAAAAGTGTGATACGTTTCATGTAGGCTACGTGCCAAAAGTGTGATACGTTTCATGTAGGCTACGTGCCAAAAGTGTGATACGTTTCATGTAGGCTACGTGCCAAAAGTGTGATACCTTTCATGTAGGCTGCGTGCCAAAAGTGTGATACGTTTCATGTAGGCTGCGTGCCAAAAGTGTGATACGTTTCATGTAGGCTACGTGCCAAAAGTGTGATACGTTTCATGTAGGCTGCGTGCCAAAAGTGTGATACCTTTCATGTAGGCTGCGTGCCAAAAGTGTGATACGTTTCATGTAGGCTGCGTGCCAAAAGTGTGATACGTTTCATGTAGGCTACGTGCCAAAAGTGTGATACGTTTCATGTAGGCTACGTGCCAAAAGTGTGATACGTTTCATGTAGGCTACGTGCCAAAAGTGTGATACCTTTCATGTAGGCTACGTGCCAAAAGTGTGATACCTTTCATGTAGGCTACGTGCCAAAAGTGTGATACGTTTCATGTAGGCTACGTGCCAAAAGTGTAACTGGTGATATAATTATGGTCCAGGTAAAGGTCTCCCGAACAGGATGGAGAAAACCTGGAACAGGATCACAGACCAGAGGATTGGGGATCTGGTGCGGACTCACACAGTATGGGAGGGTGAGGAGTGACAGGAGGGAGAGGGAAAGCAAGGGAGAGAAGTTAAGAATGATGAGATGGGTCTACATTTATTTTACTCACATGGTGAAGGAGTAAATCCTGCAGACTCGGACAGGAAGAGGAGGGAAATCATGAGCAGACTTTTCTCAGCACAGGGGAGAGGGAGGAACCTGGAACGGACTCACACAGGGAGGAAAGGAAGGAACCAGGAGCAGGGTCCAGCAGGGTTTGGGTGGGCTTGACACACTGGATGACAGGATGGACAGAAGGAAATACAGACAAATGGAAGGAAGGGAGATGAAGGAACTACTTCCTTTGAAGACAGGGGAAGAGAGAGAGTGTGAGAGAGAAACAGAGACAAAGACACATACAGAGAGACAGGTACAGATAGAGAGAACAGGGTATACCAAGGCCCCTCAGATCTAGCAGAGCTCCCTGTGGTTGATACCTTACACCAAGATAATAATACATGCTTTTGAGGAATAGACTGTTAATTATTCCAACAGGGGAATGTAGCGTAGTCTGTTACCTCAGTCTGGGCATGGGTTTTATGCTCAACAGAGAAAGAGGAAAGAGAGAAGGGGGTCTTAAATCCAAGGATGGCGGTTGACAGGTTTAATGGCAATTCTGCTTCTCAAAAGTATTCTCTGGTCCAAAGTAGTGCGCTATGGGTGACAATAGTTATATTAACAAGTGTGTAGGCTATAGTAGCTCTGGTCTAAAGAAGTGCACTACATGGAGAATAGTTGCTCTGGTTAAAAGCAGTGGTGGAAAAAGTACCCAATTGCCATACTTGAGTAAAAGTATAGATACCTTGATAGAAAGTTAATCAAGTAAAAGTTACCCAGTAAAATACTATTTAAGTAAAAGTCTAAAAGTATTTGGTTGTAAATATACTTAACCTCTTGAAGCTAGGGGGCACTATTTTTATGTTTGGAAAAATAACGTTCCCAAAGTAAATGGCCTATTTCTCAGGACTAGATGCTAGAATATGCATATCATTGACAGCTTAGGATAAAAAACTCTAAAGTTTCCAAAACTGTAAAAATATTGTCTGTGAGTATAACAGAACTGATATTTCAAGCGAAAGCGAAAATCGAAAAGCGAAAATCCAATCAGGAAGTGACTCTTATTTTGAAACCCCTGTGTTCCTCTGCATCCCTATTGCCCATTGAAAGGGATATCAACCAGATTCCTTTTTCAATGGCTTCCCTAAGGTGTCAGCTTTTAGACATAATTTCAGGCTTTTATTTTGAAGAATGAGCGTGAACGACCACATTGCGTAAGTGGACAGGTGGGGGCTCTCAGAGTGATTTGTGCGCATAGTGAAAAGCCAACTGTCCCGGTTGATATATATCATTGAATAGATATTTGAAAAACACCCTGAGGACTGATTATAAAAAACATTTGACATGTTTCTGTGTACCTTATGGATATAATTTGGATTTTTGTCTGCGTTGTCGTGACCGCTCATTCCGGTGGATTCCTGGGCATAACGCAACAAACTAACAGAGGTATTTGCATATAAAAAATATCTTTTATGGAACAAAAGGAACATTTGTTGTCTAACTGGGAGTCTCGTGAGTGAAAACATCCGAAGATCAAAGGTAAACAATTCATTTGATTGCTTTTCTGATTTTCGTGACAAAGTTACCTGATGCTAGGTGTACTTATTGTTTTGTTATGCTATCGATAAGCTTACACAAACGCTTGTATTGCTTTCGCTGTAAAGCATAATTTCAAATTCCGAGACGACAGGGTGATTAACGAAAGGCTAAGCTGTGTTTCGCTATATTTCACTTGTGATTTCATGAATATGAATATTTTCTATTAATATTATTTGACTGTGCTATTCAGCGTTAATGATTACAAATATACCGGATCCGGGATGGGTGGTTCTAAGAGTTAAATATCAACAGTAAATGTAATTGATCAAATATACTTAAGTATCAAAAGTAAAAGTACAAATCATTTCAAATTCCTTATATTAAACAAAGCAAACGGCACCATTTCTTGTTTAAAAAATTTACTCAGACATAATTTACAAATTATGCATTTGTGTTTCGTCCGCCAGATCATAGGCAGTAGGAATGACCACATGTTCTCTTGATAAGTGTGTGCATTGAGTAAAAAGGTACATTTTCTTTAGGAATGTAGTGAAGTAAAGGTTGGCAAAACATAAATGGTAAAGTACAGATACTTAATTAAGTACTTTACTCCACTGGTCAAAAGTAGTGCAATACACGGGGAATAGTGGCTCTGGTCAAAAGTAATGCAATAGGGATTATAGGGTATGATTTGAGAACCAGTCTGTTACCTTAGCCTGGCCGGGCTGCTGCTGTTCGTTCCTCTGGGCCTTGAGCTCGGCTATCTCAGCCTCCAGGAGATGGATCACCTCCTCATAATCCATCTCCATCCCCCTGGCCTGCTTCTGGGCTGCTACAGCCAGGTGGATCCGGCTCCGCAGAGCACGGCTCTCATCCGTCCCAGACTTTACCTCCTACCAGGGAGAGTGACGAGGAGAGGAGAGTCAAACAGGCACAGGAATATGCTGTAGGTAAAAGTTCAGTGCACTTTGAACTTGTGTTGGAACATTTTACTGCTTGAATGAATGAAAAGGATTCTACATTATTTATCTAGAAACGGTGCTTTGCTTTAATTTGTCTCTTAAATGATTTTGTCCTATTTCAGAGGCATTTTAGCTTTCTTTTGTAATTCTCTGCTAGAGGATAAAAGTGTTCTGAGGTGTGTGACACTGACACCCACAAACAGGTCTCCAGTGGTGGAAAATGTACCGAGTGTCATACTTGAGTAAAAGTGAAAGATACCTTAATAGAAAATGACTCAAGTAAAAGTCACCCAATAAAATACTACTTGAGTAAAAGTCTAAAAGTATATGGTTTAAAATGTACTTAAATACAGTGGTGGAAAAGTGTTGATACTTGAGTAAAAGTACAAAGTAAATGCTATACATCAAAATCCTCATATTAAGCAAACTAGGCGCCACAATTGTCTTATTGTTTTTTACGGAAAGGCGGGCACACTCCCACACTTTTGGGTGTTATCCCTGATGTATGGAGTAAAAAGTACCTTATTTTCTTTGGGAATGTAGTGGAGTAAAAGTAAAAGTTGTGAAAAATATAAATAGCAAAGTAATGTACAGATATCCCGAAACTACTTAAGTAGTGCTCCAAAGTATTTTTACTTCAGTACTTTACACCACTGCAGGTCTCCCTCACTCATCACCAGCTAGAGTAGAGTCAACACGCTAGAGCAGAGTCAACACGCTAGAACAGAGTCAACACGCTAGAGCAGAGTCAACACACTAGAGTCAACGCGCTAGAGTGGTGTTAACACACTAGAACAAAGTCAACATGCTAGAGCGGGGTCAACACGCTAAAGTGGTGTTAACACACTAGGGCAGATTCAATACGCTAGAGTGGTGTCAAAACGCTAGGGCGGTGTCAACAAGCTAAGGCAGAGTCACCACGCTAAAGTGGTGTTAACACGCTAGAGTAGAGTCAACACACTGGAGTAGAGTCAACACGCTAGATGAGAGTCAACACGCTAGATGAGAGTCAACACGCTAGATGAGAGTCAACACGCTAGTGCAGTCAACACGCTAGAGCAGTCAACACGTTAGAGTACAGTCAACACACTAGAGGGATGTTAACAGGCTAGATCTGAGACAACACGATAATCAACACACTAGTGTTAACACGCTAGAGTGGTGTTAAGATGCTAGAATAGAGTCGACACACTAGAGTAGAGTCAACACGCTAGATGAGAGTCAACACGCTAGATGAGAGTCAACACGCTAGATGAGAGTCAACACGCTAGTGCAGTCAACACGCTAGAGCAGTCAACACACTAGAGTACAGTCAACACACTAGAGTGGTGTTAACAGGCTAGATCTGAGTCAACACGATAATCAACACACTAGTGTTAACACGCTAGAGTGGTGTTAAGATGCTAGAATAGAGTCGACACACTAGAGTAGAGTCAACACGCTAGATGAGAGTCAACACGCTAGATGAGAGTCAACAATCTAGTGCAGTCAACACGCTAAAGTACAGTCAACACACTAGAGTGGTGTTAACAGGCTAGATCTGAGTCAACACGATAATCAACACTCTAGTGTTAACACGCTAGAGTGGTGTTAAGACGCTAGAGTAAACATGCTAGTGACACATGACGGATGATGGGACTACCTTGGAGAGAGAGACAACCTGACAGACTAACCTACATAATTACATAAGTTTATGTAATGACCACTTGACCTGAAAGAACTCCTAGCCGTACCTGATACTATGATAAAACGGTAGATAATTGACACAGAAGGCTCACGTGTGTTGTGGCCAATCTATACAAGCTGTAGCGTAATATTGAGTTGCAGTTCATGGTTAAAAAAAAACAAACATGGGATGTCGATGCCTCTGAAGACTTAAAAAAAAACAATGTTTCGTCAGCCTAGTGGCATAACATGCATTAGTCTGTCAGTTAGTTCAAAGTTCAAACCCTCTAGCCAATGTTCTATTATCAATCTGTAGGTATGTGGAAAACCTCTATATAGCCGTCCAGTTATAAAGTCTGATGGATTTATTTATTTTCTTCCACAAACTATTTCTCTGTGTGTTTGTGTGCTTGTGGTCAATGCTGATCCCTGCTGTTGGCTAAAAATAAACACCTAACTCTCTGTGACCTAGATCTCCCCTGGTGTTCCCTACATGGAACACATGTGCACACACACAAGTAAATGGGCACATACACACATTCATTGACTTTCCCCTCCCCCCACACACACACCAGCTGTTCCTGTGACTGGAATACTGGGAATTCTATATATTCTCAGAACCAACGTTCAGAGAACAGAAGGAGAGAGAGCTAGAGAGCAAGGGATAAGATCACTTAAGCTGGGATACATCTCACAGTCATGTGAATGAGTTTCCCGAGTTAGCAATGACCAACAGCATCAGTACACAGGAAGGGCACGATAGGGCAGAGCAACATACAAGCTGTAACTCTAAACACTGAGTAAGCCCTCAATATTGTATCTTTATATACTGTTAGTCTGTGCCTCTCCTTTTCCCCTCAGCTCTACAAAAGAGCCTTAATAAAAAATTTAACCAAACCCCATGCAAACTGGTCAAACATGGATTTATCAGATGGCGTTGTAAACCTTCACAAAATAGCAACAGCAGGACATGTCCCTGGATCTATTCAATACATAATTCAGTTGTTTTACTAGTAAATTATGTATTTTCTTTATCCGCTTGTGTAATGTTTTCTGTGTGCTGGCTGGGATGACAGCAGGGATTTAGTTCTGTAATACTGCTACCCTCTGAGCCTGAAGCTGCTGAGTCTGCAGGGAGCACTATACAGAGCTCTTAAAAGGCAGCATCCCAAATGGCACCCTATTTCTTATATTGTGCACTTAGCAACAGTCATCAAAATTGTTAAAAAGGTTTTAAAAACATTTATAATATTTGATCCCAGGCTGTGTCGCGACTGGGAGACCCATGAGGTGCCGCACAATTGGCTCAACGTCGTCCGGATTAGGGGAGGGTTTGGCGGCCGGGATGTCCTTGTCCCATTGCACTCTAGCGACTCCTTGTGGCATGCCGGGAGCATGCATACTGACTTCCGTCGGCAGTCGTACGGTGTTTCCTCCAACACGTTGGTGCGGCTGGCTTCCGGATTAAGCGGGCTGTGTGTCAAGAAGCAGTGTGGCTTGGCAGGGTCGTGTTTCGGAGGACGCATGGCTCTCGACCTTCGCCTCTACGAGTCCGTACAGGAGTTGCAGCGATGGGACAAGACTGTAAATACCAATTGGATATCACAAAATTGGGGGGAAAAAGAGGTAATAAGTAAAAAATATATTTCTAATTAATGCAACAGATGGATAATGGGTGAAGATACTCCAAACTTTTAAAAATGTTAGAATCCTCAGATATTGACTGAATTATTACACATAAAATATTTAACTGGCACAGACAAATAATGAGTTTTACTTTTATTAGAATGCACTCATTTATACACTTTCTTTATTATATTCTGTGTTCATATAAAGATAATTATGTGTGCCTAATTTACATAAAGATAGTATATTTGCATATACAGTGCCTTGCGAAAGTATTCGGCCCCCTTGAACTTTGCGACCTTTTGCCACATTTCAGGCTTCAAACATAAAGATATAAAACTTTATTTTTTTGTGAAGAATCAACAACAAGTGGGACACAATCATGAAGTGGAACGACATTTATTGGATATTTCAAACTTTAACAAATCAAAAACTGAAAAATTGGGCGGGCAAAATTATTCAGCCCCTTTACTTACAGTGCAGCAAACTCTCTCCAGAAGTTCAGTGAGGATCTCTGAATGATCCAATGTTGACCTAAATGACTAATGATGATAAATACAATCCACCTGTGTGTACCAAAAAAATACAGTTTTATATCTTTATGTTTGAAGCCTGAAATGTGGCAAAAGGTCGCAAAGTTCAAGGGGGCCAAATACTTTCGCAAGGCACTGTATGCATAAATTAACATAAAGGGGAGGAACAGGGCTGCAACCATCAAACACTTGTGCCATCTTCCCTACCTGCACTGTCTAGACTGCCTCAATAATTACTGTTGGTGTCTTGTTCACTTGCATAATTCAACAAGTGTGTTAATAGCAGGATACTCTCAGATTCAAAATCAACACGCTTGGGTAGCAGGGTAGCCTAGTGGTTAGAGCGTTGGACTAGTAACCGAAAGGTTGCAAGTTCAAATCCCTGAGTTGACAAGGTACACCATCTGTCGTTCTGCCCCTGAACAGGCAGTTAACCCACTGTTCCTAGGTCGTCATTGAAAATAAGAATGTGTTCTTAACTGACTTGCCTATTAAAATAAATAAAAAACATTGTACCTATCTAAACATACTTTACATTGTTTGCGAGAAAATACATAATATCGCTATAATCCAAGTGTTTTTTCCACTAGTTGCCTTCATTTCAGCGCATCTAATTTGTAAACATTTCAACTGTATTAAATTATTACTTTTTTCAATTCCACAAAAAATTAACACCCATCAAGTTATCTTTGTTCTCTTTCTTCTGATGCAAGTGTCGAGACGGTGAGTTAAATCCCAGGCAAAGCTTTAGCGTTCTTATGGATTCAACGGAAAGGCAATGCATCCTTTTGAGCTCAAGTGTTTGATAGCAGAAAAAAACAACAGGCACAAGCAATTCCCTTAGGGGCAAGGTTTAATTTGAGGAAGAAAAAAAAAAACTCTCCATTGTTGGTCCTTGAATCAAATAACGCATATGTGACAAAGTAGATGATAATTCAAATTTATATAAAGCGTTGTAGAAAAATATAAAAGCAAAGTGTCGGTACCATGTTGCATGAAATTAAAATAAAAAAATACTATAAATGTTCCATACACACAAAAAGCAGAAGCTGATTAAAAAGCACATTCATTACACAGGTGCACCTTGTGCTTGGGACAATAAAAGGCCACTTTAAAATGTGCAGTTGTGTCACACAATGCAGTTACAGATTGCCATGCTGACTCCAGGAATGTCAATCAGAGATTTTGTCAGAGAATTGAATGTTAATTTCTACCATAAGCTGACTCCAATGTTGTTTTAGAAAATGTGTCAGTACGTCCAACCAGCCTCACAACCGCAGACCACGTGTAACCACACCTGCCCAGGACCTCCACCATCCTGCTTCGTAATTCTGATTGGCTGGGCCTGGCTCCCCAGTGGGTTGGCCTACGCCCTCCAAGGACCACCCATGGTTGCATCCCTACCCAGTTATGTGAAATCCATAGACTAGGGCTTAATGAATTAAATTCAATTGACTGATTTCCTTATATGAACTGTAACTCAATCTTTGCAATTGTTGCGTTTATATTTTTGTTCAATATACATGTACACTACCGGTCAAAAGTTTTAGAACACCTACTCATTCAAGTTTTTTTCTATATTTTTACATTGTAGAATAATAGTGAAGACATCAAAACAATGAAAAAACACATGGAATCATGTAGTAACCAAAGAAAGTGTTAAACAATTCTAAATGCATTTCACATTTGAGATTCTTCAAATAGCCACACTTTGCCTTGACAGCTTTCCACACTCTTGGCATTCTCTCAACCAGCTTCATGAGGTAGTCACCTGGAATGCATTTAAATTAACAGGTGTGCCTTCTTAAAGGTTAATTTGTGGAATTTCTTTCCTTCTTAATGCATTTGAGCCAATCAGTTGTGTTGCGACAAGGTAGGGGTGGTATACAGAAGATAGCCCTATTTGGTAAAAGACCAAGTCCATATCATGGCAAGAACAGCTCAAATAAGCAAATAGAAACGACAGTCCATCATTACTTTAAGACATGAAGGTCAGTCGGTATGGAACATTTCAAGAACTTGAAAGTTTCTTCAAGTGAAGTCATAAAAACCATCAAGCGCAATGGTGATACTGGCTCTCATAAGGACCGCCACAGGAATGGAAGACCCAGAGTTACCTCTGCTGCAGAGGACAAGCTCATTAGAGTTAACTGCACCTCAGATTGCTGCCCAAATAAATGCTTCACAGAGAACAAGTAACAGACACATCTCAACATCAACTGTTCAGAGGAGACTGCGTGAATCAGGCCTTCATGGTCGATTTGCTGCAAAGAAACCACTACTAAAGGACACAAATAATAAGAAGAGACTTGCTTGGGCCAAGAAACATGAGCAATGGACATTAGACTGATGGAAATGTGTCCTTTGGTCTGGAGTGAAATGTAAGACTTTTGTTTCCAACCGCTGTGTCTTTGTGAGACGCGGTGTGGGTGAACGGATGATCTTTGCATGTTTATTTCCCACCGTGAAGCATGGAGGAGGTGGTGCTATGGTGTGGGGGTGCTTTGCTGCTGACACTGATTTATTTAGAATTCAAGGCACACTTAACCAGCATAGCTACAAAAGCATTCTGCAGCAATACGCCATTCCCATCTGGGCTTAGTGGGACTATCATTTGTTTTTCAACAGGCCAATGACCCAACACACCTCCAGGCTATGTAAGGGCTATTTTACCAAGAAGGAGAGTGATGGAGTGCTGCATCAGATGACCTGGCCTCCACAATCCCCAGACCTCAACCAAATTGAGATGGTTTGGGATAATTCGGAACGCAGAGTGAAGGAAAAGACTGTTGGAAAAGCATTCCAGGTGAAGATGGTTGAGAGAATGCCAAGAGTGTGCAAAGCTGTCAAGGCAAAGGGTGCCTATTTGAAGAATCTCAAATATAACATATATTTGGATTTGTTCAACACTTTTTGGTTACTACATGATTCCATTTGTTATTTCATAGTTTTGATGTCTTCACTATTATTCTACAATGTAGAAAATAGTAAAAAATAAATTTCAAAAACCTTGATTGAGTAGGTATTCTAAAACTTTTGACCGGTAGTGTAAGTGTAGCCTACATGTCTATGTAATATGGCCTATAGTAGCAACAATTATTTATGTTGCAGAGGCAGTAGCTCATGTTGGGTCTGCAAGAGGGACTCCAACAAGAAGCTCTAGATGTATTCGTAATCTTTATTTACAATGGTTTGCTTGTACTTCTGCCCAAACCTGGTCCCAGAGGGCCAAAACACTTCTGGTTTCCATCCTCTCCTTTTAAATCAGGGACTAATTCAGATCTGGGACACCAGTTGAGTGCAATTAACTATCAGGTAGAAACAAAAAACTGAAATGTTTCAGCCCTCCAGGACCAGTATTGGGCAGCCCTGGTGTAGAACTTAATCTGATAACCAGGTAGTGACTACATAATATGCAATCAGTGTCATGATGAACATGATGTACAGGAGGAAGATAGAGGGATATGGAGAAACCGAATAAATATGTTACTATCCTAGTGCCTGTTGGGATATATTACATTTGGAAATTGATCTGTGTGCTTTATGCTTCAGAGGATGAGTCCCAAATGACACACTATCCCCTAATTGCACTACAATGGGCCTAGTCAAAAGTAGTGCACTATATAGGGAATAGAGTGTCATTTGGGATGCAACCAGAGAGAAGAAGAGGTGTGCTGTGTCAATGACTCACAATACAGGGAGGATCTATTTAGGGTGCACCCGCATCTCTATGTTCCCTGTAGGCTCACACATCATACAGTAACCCTACACGGTGCCGTCCGTTTCTCCCTCCTACACACGGTGAGTATTGCCTCGGTGCTACTACAATACAGTACGTGCTTAAATCCCATGTTCTCAACACACTCAGAGAGAAAAGATGCTTAGGAATGATGACGACATGCATGGAGGGGAAGTTTGAGAGAGTGTGTGACTGCTCTAGGGTCCCGTAGCGAATTAAGGAGTTCATAATGAGGGGTTTGTTGGTTTCAGTATGTGACGCTCATGTGGTTGGGTGTATGCAGTATGTGATGCTCATGGGTTATCAGTTTATCGGCCGTGTCCGAATACCCCTTGATGCATTCTACCATAAATAGCAGGGTTTTTGGGTATGCAAAAATAGAAAGTGTTACAGCATGTGAAATGTCAAATGTAGTAAATGCCAGGATGTCATACTAATTTTGGCTTTTCATCTACTAGAATTCTCCGCACGCGGTTGAGGAAGAGAATTGTCTTTCTCTACCCACGTGCGTTTGACAACAGCTGATAATCAGATAAAGGGACGTGCTGTACAAAAACGAACGAATGGCGGGAATTAACGCAATTACACATTAGGGGCTCCCGAGTGGCGCATCTCAGTGCTAGGGGCGACACTACAGACCTTGGTTCGATTCCAGGCTCTGTCACAACATGTCGTGATCGGAGTCCCATAGGGTTGCGCACAATTGGCCCAGTATCATCCGGATTAGGGTTTGGCTGGGGTAGGCAGTCATTGTAAATAAGAATTGTTCTTAACTGACTTCCCTAGTTAATTAAAAAGAACATGATGCATTCTTAGTATGGATGAGCTTAGTTTATATTCGTTGCTTACTGCGTTTTTACTAAAAAAAGTACGTTCTAAATAGTATGTAGTAAGATTAGTACAGTACGTCGTTAGCAAGTAGTAGGCAAGGCAGATTTCAGACATGGTCATCCACAAGACAAACCTGGACAATCTTGTATGAAGTCCACAGTCTAAGACCAAGAAAACACCATCGCTTGCTGAATATAAACTGTAATCTAGAAACATGCATTTAAAAGATTGCATGCTAGTCTTATGCTACCTCTTCACGACCGGTCATTAACAAAACGTCAGTTGGACTCAAGCACAGGAGGTTGGTGGCACCTTAATTGGGGAGAACGGGCTCGTGGTAATGACTGGAGTGGAATGGTATCAAACACATCAAACACACTGTCTGCAGGTGTTTGATGGCATTCCATTTGCTCGGTTTCTGCCATTATTATGAGCCGTCCTCCCCTCAGCAGACTGATATGGCCTCAAGTGTCTGGTTTGTTCTCTGCTTCTTCATAAGACAAAGAACCCTACAGAATAAAACGCATGTATGTAAGTGTGCATGCTTGTGCAGAGCGCCCTCTGGTGAATGGGCAAACTACGCACCCCCCAAAAAAGCTCAACAAAACCAGCTAACTTCCAGTAAGTGAGCTTCAGATGTATGTGTAAGGTCAGATAAAATATACTAAAATCACCTGTTTGACCATGTTCAGCTCTTCCTGCATCTGCAGGTGAAATCTCTCTGACTCTGCCAACTGCTCCTGGAGAATGTAGAGACACGGCAAGAAAATCAAAAAGTCTATATATTCTCTAAAGTCTACACACAAATGTTCCTGTTTTCTGACCTACTAATGTTTGATTTCTCTAACTCCTGTGATACCTGTAGTTTCTTGATGTCTCTCAGAGCCTCGATGTGGTCTTTCCTCAGTCTCTCCATCTCCTCCAGGTCATCAGAGTCAGACAGTGAAGGCTGACAGATACAGGACAACAGGGACATTATTAGACAGAGACAGTGAAGGCTGATCTAACAGTGAAGTATGATCTGGAGAGACAGGAAGACAGGGACATGAATAAAGGCTCTACTTCACACAATCACAGCAACGGAACATGGGACTAACAACTTGTCAAAAGCTTTACATCAAACAGGCATTACCAGCATGTATAGCATCAACACAGGAACACATCATTAAAATAACATGTTACTACATGATTTAGTTACAGTCTGTATTACACTCTCACACACACACTACAACATAGGAACACATGCATATAGGCCAGTGGTTTTCAAACCGATCCTCGGGGACCCCTAGATATTTCACAACTTTGTTGTTGTCCTGAACTAGCTCACCTGGTGCACCTAACATGGGCTTGATAATTACAGTAGTTGACCAGTTGAATCAGGTGTTCTAGCTCTGGAACAGTTCAAATACATGGAACAGATGGATGTCCCAACAGATGGGTGTCCCAAAACCCCTAATAGATCGGTTACTGAAGACTTTACTGCAAACATATATTGTACAATCACACTACTACACACATTAATCACCTTCAAGCAGAGCATCAACAGGTCGACATCCATAACCACTACTACACTGTACACATGGATGTTTACTACAGCAAACAGGAATGTTACAATAGAGAAACACTGTTAGTGCAGGGATGGGCAACTCTAGTCCTCAGGGCCTGATTGGTGTCACACTTTTCACCCAGCCATATAGCTGACTAAATTAATTGCATTCTAAACTAAAGACCATTATTAGTTGATTATTGGAGTCAGGTATGTTTGCTGGGGCAAAAGTGTATCACCAATCAGGACTAGAGTTGCCCATCGCCACCTTAGCATAAAGACAGAGCTTCAAATCATCATACCCATTTGAAATTTCGCAGTCTGATGTGCACTTAACCAACTACAAATGCATGAGCTTTGACGTCTTCACAGAAGAAAACCCTAGAGGCTAAAGTGTACAGTATTAATATCTCCTACCGTGTTGGTAGGTGACTCTAGGAGACTGGAGAGGTCATCGGACACGAACCTGGAGCCTTGACCTCCGGCCCCTGACTCCTCAAACTGAAGCTTGAACAGCTCCCGTGTCAGTGTCTCAAAGTCTGCACAGAGTAATAACATGTGTTTTATAATCACAATCTATGAATATAGATGCTCGTTGCACAATTTTGTATCGCTGAAAAACACATAAGAAAAGACTGTTGCCTGTTAAAGTTTCAATAGAAACATGCTACATTATTCATACAGTTGAAGTCAGAAGTTTATATACACTTGGGTTGGAGTCATTAAAACTTGTTTTTTCAACCACTCCACAAATTTCTTGTTAACAAACTATAGTTTTGGCAAGTCGGTTAGGACATTTACTTTGTGCATGACACAAGCCATTTTTCCAACAATTTTTTACAGACAGGTAAAACGTGTAAACTTAGATATCATGCAATGTCGTGGCATATAAGAACATCGTTGAGACAAGTCCAATGGCTCTATTGAAGAAGGCCAACCATATCTACTCACTGCAAGAGTTTTTATCCCAATCGGTGAACACAAAGGCCACAATGATTTCTACAAAACTCGACCTCATTCCCTTTTAGATCAGACAGCAGGCTCAATCAACCGATGACGCAATTGGTTGACCTCTCCCAGCGTGAAAATAAACAAATACCACTATGGTACATAATTATGTCTGAAACGCCTCTCATCAATCATAATTATGTAGGGAGACTGGAACAACACCCCAAATAATGTCGAACGGTGAAGTTTCACTTTATCTGGTTACAATATTCTAACCAAATGGTGACCATCTCATCAATGGAAACCTTCCCAGGCTCTTTAGTATGACAATACTTACCCAGATGTACTGTAATTTAAGATTCTGTGCAGTCAGTGAACATTATAACAATAAAAAAAACATCTCAACAGAAGACATTACCTGGAATGATATTCACTCTCAAGGGTGGCCAAACAATTAAGTGAAAGCCACCCCCCCTTCAATAGGCCACGCCTCCATCTCTTCTGGTAGGCTGCCGCCGCTACATTGCACACACCACTATTCAATGTGAATGCACATGAGGTGTTGAAAGTGTTATAGGCTTTGGGGTTTAGATTGATTTGGTTTTCAATTACGATGTTGGTTTTGTTTGGGTGTGGTTTGCCTTGATTGGAATCCTCCTCATTGGTCAGGATGTGTTGCCCCTGTCGCCTGGTTAGTTAGTCGTTAGTTTCCCCTGTGCTGGCCCAGTGCTCCAGTTAGCATGAGAGATGTTGGAAGAGCGATACCACTAGCTCTTCCTTTTTAAGTTTAAGTCTTGTCTCACCTGCTTGGCTTGCTCCACGGTCATTTGCACTCCCCTACCTACGTTGGTGTGGGTTCTTTTCCTTTAGTTTCTGATATCAGGCAAATCTACTGGGTGTGTGTTAAGACCACATTAACACAAGTTTGCTTGGTCAGAATGCAGTCTGTAGGCACCCCCATGGATGTCTTTCAGAACCAATTTTAAACCCCCACCTGTTTCGGTTTTCAATGTCATTTGGTAGTTCCCTATTTCTGTTGAGCGACGATTTTTGGTTTCTTTTTGGGGAACTTAACAAAAGCAATTTAAAAGATTTCATTCAATAAATTTTAAAAAATCACATGAATCTATACAGTATAGTTTAGATATAGCGGGACATGATATGTGTTACCTGTGTAAGGGTCAGGTAAGGTAAGGGGTTATCTTGCCTGCGTAGAATAATAGTTAGGGTCAGGTAAGGTTATGGTGAAGTGTAGTCTTACCTGCGTAGGCCACGGTCAGAGCAGGGTTAGAGCTATGGTAAGGTAAGGTTATGATAAAGTGTAGTCTTACCTGCGTAGGCCACGGCCCCATCAGGCTTAGGGTTAGAGTTAGGATCAGGTAAGGTTATAGTGAAGTGTAGTCTTACCTGCGTAGGCCACGGTCCCAGCAGGCTTAGTGTTGGAGTTAGGATCAGGGAGGTTATGGTGAAGTGTAGTCTTACCTGCGTAGGCCTCTGTCCCAGCAGGCTTAGGGTTAGAGTTAGGATCAGTTAAGGTTATGGTGAAGTGTAGTCTTACCTGCGTAGGCCTCTGTCCCAGCAGGCTTAGGGTTAGAGTTAGGATCAGGTAAGGTTATGGTGAAGTGTAGTCTTACCTGCGTAGGCCTCTGTCCCAGCAGGCTTAGGGTTAGAGTTAGGATCAGGTAAGGTTATGGTGAAGTGTAGTCTTACCTGCGTAGGCCTCTGTCCCAGCAGGCTTCGGGTTAGAGTTAGAATCAGGTAAGGTTATGGTGAAGTGTAGTCTTACCTGCGTAGGCCACGGTCCCAGCAGGCTTAGGGTTGGAGTTAGGATCAGGTAAGGTTATGGTGAAGTGTAGTCTTACCTGTGTAGGCCTCTGTCCCAGCAGGCTTAGGGTTAGAGTTAGGATCAGGTAAGGTTATGGTGAAGTGTAGTCTTACCTGCGTAGGCCACGGTCCCAGCAGGGTCTGTTCGCAGTCTGGCCCTCAACGTCTGTCTCTGTGCCTCCGTAGGATTCAGTCCTAATGCATCCAGAGCCTGCCAACACACACACACACATAGTTTACACACACCGTATCAAAGACACACACCCTCACACATTTATACACACATGACTACACACACAGAGTAGTAAACACACGCACACCTAGTGTGCTTTATGTGAATAGTGCCTATCGATTTTCCAATGATGTTGTGGGAGAGGGATTGGAGCAGCTTGGACAACATGCACCCCAACACGTGCGCACACACACGCAGTAACATGCACATTGGCTTGACTGTACACTCTTAGAAGAAAGGGTTCCAGGTAGAACCCTCTGTGAAAAGGGTTTTACGTGGAAGCCAAAAGGGTTTTACCTGGAACCAAACATGGTTCTTCTATGGGCACAGCCAAAATAATCCTTTTAGGTTCTAGATAGCACATTTGTTTTTAAAGAGTGTAGGCATCCATTTGATTAGGCCAGAGCAAATGACTGGCCAGCAGCAGTAATAGCTTATTGAGCAATGCCTCTGCAGGGAGGGGTCAAAGTCAACACAATCATTACACTGCAATGACCCTAGCATCAAACCACATACATACTGTACACATACATCTACAGACACACCAAGACAATCAAACATTCCTACACACATACTCACAAATCCTCAGGTACAGGCACATACAGTCATACCAGTGGAGGATGGCTCATAATAATGGAAGGAACAGAGCGAATGGAATGGTATCAAACACATAGAAACTATGTGCTTGATACCATTACACACATTACATTCCAGCCATTACCACAAGCCCGTTAAAGTGCCACCAGCCTCCTGTGAGTTATACAGTTATTATTTGTTAAACAAAAGCTCTTTCTCTGAACTATTGTATTAGTATAACATCTTTATTTATGTGCATACAATATAGCTCATTGTTTGTCATTTTTATTTATAGTCTTTTTTGCTCTTTATCAAGGGTGCCAATCATTATGGACCTGACAGTACAGTTCACCAATACACGCTAACAAATACACAAACTTCCACACACACACACACACACCTGCTCCAGCCTCTCCAGTTTGAGGCGACTGATGGAGCTGAGGGAGCACTTCCTGTGTGGTGTTTGCTGGATGCTGTTTGGCTGACAGGCAGGGTAGGATTCTGAGTATCGGGACACAGGTGAGGTGTTAATGTATCTCTTCTTTGACATTTATGACTTATGTTTATTGCATTTACATGAGAGAGAGAGAGAGAGAGAGAGAGAGAGAGAGAGAGAGAGAGAGAGAGAGAGAGAGAGAACAGGTCTGCGTTCAGTACATTGAAAGTGTAATTGAACGGAAACGTTACTGAACGACCAGTTGGGGTTGGGTTATGGGTTCAAAATGCAGACCTGCTCTTTAAATGCATCACTCGTTGCTTCAAGCTACACACCAGCACACCCACCAAAAGTATTTTCAGTACAAGAACGTTTGTGGGAAATGTGTTGTTCAGTTAAAAACGCTCAGCGATGAGACACGTGATGCCGTGGAGCTGAGCAGACGTTGACAAACCGAGCTCTTCAAAGTTATTATATTTTTACCTAAATAACAACGTTGAAATAATATTCTAACATCGGCTGATAAATTGTCAAGTACTTACCTTCCCAAAGAGCCATGGACCCCCGACCGAGAGGCAAGAAGGACGACCAAAACGTTGTTGATTCCCAAGATAACGATAACGCTACAGCTAGCAAGATTAGCATTAGCCCTCATAACTCAGACGACAGTTCCAGACTGTTGCGCTCAGCAGCCTCTTGCGAGCCTGCTGACATGCTGGCTACTCTCCTCCGGGAAATTCGGGATGGTAACAGAGGTCTTTCTCTGAAAATCGATAAGAAATCGGCTGAACTCCATTCTTCCATTGACGACCTGAAATCCTCCATGAATGATCTCCTTTTGAGAACGACTGAGGCAGAGCTGCGCATTAGCACAGTTGAAGATACCATCGCTAGACATGACCAGGTCTTGACACAACTGCAAAAGGACAATGCCTACCTCAAAAACAAAGTAGATCAGATGGAGAACCAGAGTAGATGTAGTAATATCCGTGTGGTGGGATTGAAAGAGGACAGCGAGGGCCGTGACCCGGTCCGTTTCTTCACTCAATGGATCCCGGAGGTCCTAGGCATAATCAACTTCACCAAGCCGCTGGAAATCGAACGCGCCCACAGAACATCAGCGCCGAAACCCCGGCCAGATGAGCCCCCACGAGCCGTCCTGATCAGGTTCCTCCGTTTCCAAGACAGAGAGAAGATACTGCAACTCGCAAGAGCCAAAGGGGACATCGCCATCGATGAGAAGAGGGCCAGCCTTTTCCCGGATATGAGCGCGGACCTCGCCAGACGCCGCAAGCAGTTCAGACCTGCCGCCAAAGCACTGAAGGAGAAGAACATCACCGGCTACCTCATCCACCCTGCGCGAATGAAAGTTCAGTACAAAGGCCGAAGCCATCTCTTCAACACACCGGGAGAAGTGCATACTTTTCTCAAAGAACTGAGCAACGTCTGAGTCTGAGCCAGGACGGTCTCTCTGGGGGATAAAATGCAGTTCGTTTGTTTTCTCTTATCCGGATTGAACTGCTGGTATCTCCCGGTCACTTTAATTGATTTGTACATTTTCAACTAACCGTATCTTCCCGGGGTGAGTTCTATTACATTTACAGGAGAGTATATTTTGGTTTAGTCCATATCTACTGGGCGAAGCAATAAGTGGGTTTAGGCCCACTGCTTTCCCCCTCATTTATGTTAATCTTTCGTAAAGAGACTCAAGCAGCCCTTACCGTGGGCAGTAAATATTCAGCCATAAATATCTATTCACAACGTTTGTTTTCAATTTAGAGAGCTCGCAGGTTTTAGTTTACGCCAAGGTTTAGCTAGTAAGAGCAAGATGGAAAGCGAGCAGCAACGTATCTCTACAAGTGTATTCATGTTTGATTGTTGGGACTGTTGTTCTAGTCTGACAATCGGGGTGGGTGGGATTTTTATTATATTTTTTTTCTATGTTCAATGTTTATTTCCTAAAGAGACACACAGGTCACTTTTGTGCTCAAACCAAAGTTGAAACATTTCCCAATTATCTGCTTATGATAGATTTCTATTCAGTTACATATTTGAAACCCAACCTATGCTTAATCCACTAAAATGTCACATTCAACGTAAAAGGTCTTAACAGCCCGATTAAAAGGAAAAGAGTCTATACATACCTTAAGAAATTAAAGGCTGACATTGTGTTTTTACAAGAAACACATCTTACAGCCAGTGAACACAAGAAATTGAAGAGGGAACGGGTAGGACAAGTTTTTGCATCCTCTTTTAAGTCCAAAGCAAGAGGAACTGCAATTTTGATAAGTAGACACATCCCCCTTCTGCGTCAACAACACCATCTCTGATCCCTCTGGCAGGTTTGTTTTGGTGCAGGGGCATATGTTTTCAGAGTCTTGGACCCTATTGAATATTTATGCTCCTAACTTCAATGACCATATGTTTATTCAGAATGTCTTCCTTCAGGTTGCTCAAGCACCACGAGGATGGCTACTGGTTGGAGGAGATTTTAATTTTTGTTTAGATACAGTTCTTGATAGGTCTTCTGATAAACCCTCACTTCTTACCAAAGCCGGCAAGCTCACCATGTCATTCATGAAAGATCTCAATTTACTAGACATCTGGAGACAGTTGCACCCACAGGATAGGGACTACTCTTTTTATTCACACCCACACAAGACACACACACGCATAGATAACTTTTTACTTTCGACACAACTGTTTCATAGAGTGTTAGATGTCGAGTATCTCCCCAGATTGCTTAGTGACCATTCTCCTCTGGTATTATCAATCTCCATTCCTACCAAGGTAAATGGAGCATATAGATGGAGACTAAATTCTACACTTCTAAAGCAACCTGAATTTTGTTGCTTTAGAATTTTTTGTTGCTTTAGAATTTTGAGCAGATCAATATTTTTACTTTGACAAACAAACCCTCTGCTCCTGACAGCTTCAATCTTTGGGACACATTGAAGGCCTACCTGAGGGGACAGATTATTTCCTATACTAAAGGGCTGAAGAGAAAACACGGTGCGGTACTGAGTGCTCTTGAATCTGAAATCTCCGAGCTAAAGAAAACCTAACAAAGAGGCCCGACTAAAGATCTATACAGGCTTTTGGTAAATAAAAAACTTAAATATAATATTCTGAACACATATCAAGCTGAGAGGGCCATCACTAAATCAAAACAGCGTTATTATGAGCTTGGAGAGAAAGCTCACAAAGTATTGGCATGGCAACTGAAAGCAGAGGAAAGTAAGAGGACAATTAATGCCATAGAAACTCTCACTAAAGAGATATCTTTCGACCCTACTGAAATTAATAATACTTTTAAGAAATACTATGAAGACCTCTACACTTCCCAATCAAGCGATGATCTATCAGAGATAGACTCCTTTCTCTCCTCTCTCAACCTCCCATGCCTGTCAGGGGAAGACAGCGAGCGCCTGAGTGAACACTTCTCAGTCCCTGAATTGTTGGAGGCCATTAAATCCTTACCTTCTAATAAATCTCCTGGGGAGGATGGCTTCCCTCCAGAGTTCTATAAAGAATTTAGGGAGCTGTTGGTCCCCTACCTTATGGAGGTACTTAAAAAAGCCAGAGAAGACAACTGCTTTCCAGAGTCCTTCTCTCAAGCAGTGATTACTGTAATCCACAAGAAAGGGAAAAACCCGCTAAAGTGCGCCTCCTATAGACCAATCTCTCTCCTTAACACAGATTGTAAACTGGTCACCAAGATGCTATCTAAGAGATTGGAGTCATGTCTTCCCCTGTTGGTCAACACAGATCAGACTGGCTTCATAATTAATAGATTGTCCTCCAATAATCTCTGAAAAGGCCTTTGATAGGGTTGAATGGCCATACCTCTTTCGCGTCTTGGAAAATTTCGGTTTAGGTACCGTGTTTGTAAATTTGATAAAATCACTCTACAAATCTCCTAAAGCTAGGATTGCTACCAATGGGATTACTTCCTCCTCTTTATAGGGGGAACAGACAAGGTTGCCCAATTAGCCCCCACCTCTTTGCCCTCGCCATCGAACCGTTGGCTGAGGCTATTAGAACGTGCCCTGACATACATGGCTTTGAGGTGGGCCCCCATACCCATAAATTATCACTCTTTGCGGACGACCTTGTCTTATTCCTAACAAACCCAGAACACTCCCTCTCTCACTTGCAGATCCTACTACAGTATTATAGTTCTTTCTCTGGATATAAGGTCCTTCTGTAGCTCAGTTGGTAGAGCATGGCGCTTGTAACGCCAGGGTAGTGGGTTCGATCCCCGGGACCACCCATACGTAGAATGTATGCACACATAACTGTAAGTCGCTTTGGATAAAAGCGTCTGCTAAATGGCATATATATACATATATATAAGGTCAATCTTGATAAAAGCGAAATCTTACCGTTGTCTGTCTTTGACCATCATACCATCAAGCACAAGTTTCCTTTTAGATGGTCACCTATGGGCTTCACATATTTGGGCATAATGGTGGATGGTAATCTGAACAACCTCTATAAACTCAATCTGACCAGTTTGTTGCAAAAGGTGGAGGTTGACCTTTGTAAGAATCAATGTAATTAAAATGAATGTCCTGCCCAGGTTTCTATATCTGTTTCAATCTCTCCCTATCCCTGTTCCCGCAGCATTTTTTTCCTCTCTCGACAAGCTGACCAGACGGTTTATCTGGCACGGCAAAACCCCTAGGGTTGGCCTGGATAAACTGACCCTTGATTACAGTCAAGGGGGCTTAAACCTCCCCAATTTTAGAATGTACTACTGGGCTGCACAGTCTAGGTTTCTGGCTCAGAGGTTTGACAATGGTCCCTCTCCCTCATGGTTGAACATTGAAAAGCTTGAGGTAAATGATGACACTGGGGCAGATTTGTTTTACAAATGGGACAGAAAATCTATAAAAAACATCACAGACAACCCTTTAATCATACATTCTGTCCTGGCATGGTGCAAAATGCATGAGCTGTTCGGACGAGGGGGATTCCTTTCCCCTAAAACCCCTTAATGGAACAATAGATTGATCCCTATGTTTTTCCAGAATAGTAACTTTAGACCATGGTCTGATAAGGGGATCACTCTTCTGGAACATTGTTACGAGGAGGGAGTTCTTATGTCTTTTGATCAGCTGAAACAGAAATACCAATTGCCTAACAGGGACTTCTTTAGCTACCTACAACTACGAAACTTTATTAGGGTGACTCTCAAGGGACAATGGAACCTACCTAACATGTCACCTATTGAACAACTCTGCCACGCAGACCAACCACTGTTCAAGACCATTTCCCGTGTATACGATGCTCTTATGTCAGGACTAACACTGCCTGGGCTAGATAAACACCGACTTAGATGGGAGAGAGATCTGGGTATTGATCTTGATGAGGCTCTATGGAGTGACCTATGCAGGGATGGGGTTACATCCACATTGAACTCCAGATACAGACTGATCCAGTTTCATTTCCTCCATCAGCTCTATATCACCCCATCTAGACTACACGGGTTCAACCCAGATATCTCCTCCCTATGTTTTAGATGTGGCTCAGATGAAGGAACATTCCTCCATTCCACTTGGCAGTGTTCAAAACTACACAGTTTCTGGCAGGGGGTATGCGATACCATATCCTCAATTCACGGGGTTGCATTCCCTTTAGACCCGGAGGTCTGTCTACTGGGTAACTTTACTAAAACCAATCTTAGGCAAAGCCATACTATAAAGCTAACAGAAATATTGCTAGCGATTGCCAAGAAATGTGTTGCCTTGAAATGGAAATTGGTTTCCTCCCTGCCAGTTGCAATGTGGCTTTCGGAAGTTAATAGTTGTATCCCTTTGGAGAAAATCACTTACTGCTTGAGGAATAAGTTAAAGACATTTTACAGAATTTGGCAACCTTTTATTGACTATATGGAGAATCTCCCCCCACATCTCATTTATTGAATCTATATATAATCCTCACATAATGTTTCACACGTAATGTATATTATGTAGCCTACGGCAGGTGATACAATGTCTCGTTATTTAAAAAAAATATATATAGTTTTTAATTTTTTTAATGTATTATTGTATGTTTGTTTATATAACTATAATTATAATTTATTTTTGTTACGTTCGTCTGTTACTGTCACTTTGTCCTATCGTTGTCTAATATCTTTTCACTTTTGTTTTGAATGTTCTTAATTGTAAAATGCAAAAATAAAATATTTTTTAATTAAAAAAAAAAAAAACATTAAAAAACGCTCAGCGATGTAGCAAACGTTTAAGTGAACTGAACGCACCCCAGGTGAGCTACAGGTGTAAACAGACAGTATCACATAGTCTGGAGCGAGGCATAATTAGAGAGAAAGGCACAGAGGAGAAAAGACAGAAAGAACGAGGGAGGAAATTACTATTCTGATGGACGGCTCTGCTTCACAGCTTTTCAAACCACCACATTATATTTGTTAAAAATCTACCAAGCTCACGACATAGCAAGATGATAGACATATGCAGTCCTTTGTACAGTCCTCTGACAGACAGATATAGTATATATACAGATATAGTCTTCTGTAGCTCTGTTGATAGAGCATGGCGTTTCCAACACCAGGATAATGGGTTTGATTCCCGGGACCACCTGAATTTAAAATGTATGCAAACATGACTGAAGTCACTTTGGATAAAAGCATCTGCTAAATGGCATATGTTGTTATTATTATTAGAACAAATTGAAAGTTTGAAAGTGGTAAATCGAGGTAGTTCCGGTAATTAGTATAGGTAAAGAAGGTAGACAATGTATGTAAAACAGTTTTAGGTTACGTTGACAAATGCAGTAAACGTTTAAAATGTGTGCACAGGAGTCATATCTGATTAAATGGCTGCACCAACTGAACATTAACATTCTGGGCAACACTTGAAGGAAGTCTATCTGCCAATCATTCACATCTCTGTATCAACTGATCATTAACATGTTGAGCAACACAGAACATCCAGACAACATCACTCATCATACCAAAGCCGCTCGAAGAACATTATTCTGAGAAGGGATTCCATCCGGAAGATGACAGTGTCTTGTTTTTGACACCTCTAGGTGTGGGACGAAATGTCCCTTAGACTGTGTAGACTAGACATCCAAGGCCAGATTAGCCTTTTTCCACCTAATAGACATGTCTTGTTTTGACACATTCAGATGAAGCGTCTTCCGCCTCACTCGATCTCCTCCTTCCTGGCTGCACCCCACACCACGCTACATCTGTCCTACCAGTCTACACAGCCAAATCTCCAGTGTTAAAAAACAAACAGAGTTAAATCAACACTGAAAGTGTTGAGTCTGTGGACCCATATAGGCACCAGAAGTGTTACATTAACACACTGCTAAGTGTAAAGCCTTATTCAAATAGTAACACTCTCAGTGTGAATTTTTTTTTTTTTTACACTGGATAATTTGCTGTGTATCTTCTCTATGTACCAACGCAACAGGCTCTGATATATCTGATTTTGGGTTCCAAAATGGCTCCCTATTCCCTATATTGTGCATTACTTTTGACCAGGGCTCATATGGCCAACTCTAGAAGACAACATTGGGCATTATAGAGCAGAATAGAATATACTTAATTTTCTCACAAGGGGGAACTTTGGTACCCCACATAACCTTATAGAATTGCTTTGAACTGCTTAGGGTGGTATAGAACAGAGTAGAGCAGAGTACATTTCTTTAGAACTGTACAACCCAGTTCAGTGAAGTAAAACTGCCTAGAACAATAACACAGAACAGATACACAACAACGCACAGAACAGTTGTGAACACTTGAAATTACACAGAGACACACATGGAGTGAGGTGTGCGTGTGAGTTTGACAAGATATCATGTTAGAACTGGTTTCAAATGTAGGTTTCAAGTATAGGTCACATCATTACTTGGGCTGGTTGTTTGCCTGACTCACTGACTGCGTTTATGACATGGCTCTGTCCTGTGAAGAGAGATAAGGGCTAAAAGGCACACACTCATTTGACTATTAATCTCTTCTTTACAACCTGCTGTGACCATTTTCCCAGTATAGTTCCCACCTGGAGGTGTGAGTCCCAAAGGGCACCCTATACCCTATATAGTACAGTACTTTTTACCAGAGCCCTATGGGCCCTGGTCAAAATTAGTGCACTACATATGGAATAGAGTGCCATTTGTGATGCATTCAAAGTGTAGGTGTACTGTATGGGAGGGTGGGACTGGGACATGTCTTAAAGCCATGGGACACCATGTTCCAAATGTACATCAATAACTAAGACATGTCAGATTAGTTATATTAGCCCAGAGGCAAATGTGAAGGTGAGACAGAGAGGGAGAGAAGAAGAAAGAAGGAGAGAGAGAGAGAGGCTGAGAGAAAGAAAGGCTAAAAGAGAGAGGCTGAGAGAGAGAGAGGCTGAGAGAGAGAGAAATAATTGGAGGAGCGAAAGAGAGAAAAACGGAGACAGAGACACAGAGATGATAGAGAAGTAGACAGATCTCACCAGGCTTGGCATCTGTGGTGCTGGGACTCTGACGGGGGGAGGAGACACACATCTGTTCTGTTCTCATTCGAACCTGCAGGACACAACCACACAAACCACACCAACCATTAATACTATATAGGAGGAATAACCATTTTCAGAGAAGACTGGTGTGAGTGGGTGTGTGTGTTGAACGTGTGTTCGAGCCTCAGCCTCTAACTTGGCTAAGGTTGACAGATGGCAGGGTCTCGCTGGCGGGGTTGAGGGTGGAGGTGATCTTGGGCACCACCAGGGGAACCCCAGGGAGGGCTGCAGGGAGTGTGGTTCTCCTGTGCTGGAGCAGTGATGCAGGGAGAGGCAGGGCCCCCAGCACAGCCATGGTCTCTTTCCTGATGGGAGGCACTGTGGGGGCTCCGCTGACTGGGCCCTGGGGGGTGATAGGGCTCTGGGGGCCACTGCTGGAGGAAGCAGAGCTGGAGGAAGACCTGTGTCTCATAAACGCTATCTCCACCGTAGGGTCTGGTCTGAAGAAGGACAGAGAAATGAGAATGGATTGGAATACTTATAAAGTAGTAAATATGAATATATCCCAAATGGCACTATTTTTTTTACCAGGGCCCATAGGGATCAAGTCAAAAGTGGTGCGCTATTTAAAGAATAGGGTGCCATGAACGCATCCTAGGTTACAGTTCACACAATTGCTACAGTAGATATGTTTACTCTTCTTCTACTGTATCTTTATACAGGAACCCCTTGAAAACAAGGTGGTAGACCTTGGGAGGTTTATCCTGTCAATACATATTCAGGTAAAGTCATACAGGTGCGCCCCACCTGAGTTTGGTGCATGTCAGGATACTTCTCGCCTCCTCATAGGTCACTCCAACTAACGACTCCTTATTAATCGACACCAGCTGATCTCCTGGCTGTAGTCTACCGTCCTGCAATGCAGATAGAGAATATCATTAGCCTATAGTTTGACTATAATAAACATGGTCATTGTCAGTTGAACCAACACATATTTTTCCTGTCTCACACTTTGTCTTCCCACAAAACCCCATGTAAAAACCCATGAATAACACCTGATTCCCCCTGTATCAAAAGGTAAACATAGTGACAAGTCACCCTCTGGCAGTCTCCTCCAGGTATTATTTCCTGAATCAACACCATTGGTCCCTCGGCTCGGTTAGCTCCGCCTTTTATGATGAGGCCCAGGCCTGTTCCCTTTGAGATGCATATCAACTGAATGACGCTGTCGAGAGACAGAGAGAGAGAGAAGTATATAATAGGGCAGGGAAAGAGAGAAAGATAGAAAGGGGCAGTCAGGGAGAGAGGAAGAGGAAGTGAGAGTGTGCAGTATATCTCAGACTAGCACACAGACTGTGAGCATGATTAAATAAACACACAAAAACATATGGGTTTCATTCAGGCTGTCCCTGAAATCTCTCTTCCTTTGTATTTGTATCTTTCTCTATCTCTCTCCTTCTATACATGTGAGGGTTTCTCTTCTGTCAGAGAGCAACGTGACTGTTCAGCATCATGCACACATTCAATATATTGTTTTGTGTTACACAACTAGATCTTATATAAAAGGATATCAAGGATAAACTGTTACAACCTTTCAATCTATCTTAGTGACACAAGGACATCAGGGATATATAACCTGGCCATTTATCTATCTAGTTCTCTGGAAAAAAACCTTCTGTCGGGATTTTAAATTATGAGGACAAACAGACAGTGACAACAAGTGCAATATTCCCGGTGCTTTAACTGTCTCGTTCTATTTCTGCCTGACACTTACTTATTGAAGACGTGCTGTGTAGGGGTTGTGTTAGGGTTCGATGTGTAGGGGGGGCCAGTGGTATAGAGGGGTCCAGGGGTGAAAGGGGGTCCTGTGACCCCCTCTTTAGGGCTGAGGAGCTGGCTGGTGGGACTGGTAGATCTGGAGGAGGAAGAGGAGGAGGCCGTGTCTGTCTTGTCTCCTGGGGGGAAGTGAGAGAGAGAGAGAGAGAGAGAGAGAGAGAGAGAGAGAGAGAGAGAGAGAGAGAGAGAGAGAGAGAGAGAGAGAGAGAGAGAGAGAGAAGAGGTTTGTTACTTCCGATCGATGACATACATTGGTACAGGAGCCAATAATGAATCACACATTGTGAGGTGTAAAAACAGCTCTTTTGATTAGCATAGAGAAACACCTACACACGTTAGCCACATTGTTGCCCAATGTTCTCATGCATATCTCAAGGTAGGATTCAGTGCTCTATTATTTTAAATAATGCCGTGTTGAATTTGAGTGTCGGTGAAAGGATGTTTGGAGAGGGAGGCGGATTGCGAGAGGAGCTGAGCCAGCACTCAGTTGGAGAAGGTGAAAACAATTGTGAATACGGATGAGAGTAAGGATTGTGAAAGGGAAAATGAATGAGAATTAGGAGTGTGAAAGTAGGAAGATAATGGTTAAGAGACTATAGTGTTACATGGAGATGAGGAGGGGAACGGGGGACAACCAGGTCTTAGGTACAGTTTATGAGTCCCAAATGGCACCCTATTCCCTATATAGTCCACTACCTTTAACCAGGGCCCTTTTCCCAAATGGGAGCCATTTGGGACACAAAGGTCCTAGGTACAGAAACTCACCTGTAGACAGTTGTGTAGGGGAGACTCTCCCTGAGCTTCCTTTAAAACTGCTTTGAGAACCATACTTATTCATCAACTCTATGAACTCCCGCCTGGAAGACACACACAAACACAGACCCACGCTGTCAATTTACCCATAGAAACAGTGCAGTAGATCTCTGTCTCCCTCCCATGGTCAGATAGACATTGATTCCCAGTGACATCTGATGGGCATGGGCTCATTAAAAGTGACTTCTTTGTCAGTGGTTGAGATTAGGATTATTTGAGCTATATCAGATCAGGCTGCTAATCCAGTTTAATCTTGCGGTAAAGAGTCTACTGTCTTAAGAGTTCGGGTAAAGAGTCTAGGTGCTTGGAGCCCTTGTTGGAGCCCAGCCATAACCTAATAAGTATGTCTTGGAGAGAGGGATTGACCTCTTGCCACCAACTGTCTGATCTGGGATTCAGTTTTGTGTCATAGACACTAAATAAATGAGGGTTCCTTGAGAGTTCTTTGTGGAACCAAACTGACCCAAAGAACCCATTGAGCCCTTCGGAGTGATTGTTTGTACATGTTCTTTCATCTTTTCATGATAATTCAAATATAGGGGTGGCAGTTTATTTGAATATTTTGGGGTGTGGTTTACTCACAACTCTTTTTGTGCAACGGTGAATGAGACTGTCATTCTAGTTGAACTAATCTGTAGCTTGTTCGCCTTGTTTTTTTCTGGATGAGAAGGGTCCACTTCAGGAGCCCAGATAGTCTTCTGTCCCTAATATGTCAGCTTGTATATGTCTAGTTGTCTGGCGGTTGGGCCGTTGGGTGTGACTGTATTGTGGCTGACAAATTATGAAAAGCACAGAGCCTAGCAGAGTGCCAGGTCCCTTTATGTCAGGCCCGGTGTACAATACAGGGTGAGACGTGAAAGGAGAGAGACAGAGGACGGAGACCTTTCCTCAGCAGTTAGAACTAGAGTCACAGAGGATGCTATGTACGTTTTTAACTTTAACCAGCTGAATGACTCATCACAGCATTCTGAGGTAATATTACTGACCTGGCTTTGAGACTGTGTTGTAGTCCAGTCTCGAGAACACATATTGAGTGTCTCGGTGTCGGATACAGTTGTACTCGGTCTCGGACAATAAGGACTCATAATTTCTTCCCGAGACGAGCGGAGTAAAAAAACTCATAATTATCAGCTTCCGTTAAATCAGCGCATAAAACTGCGTATTTCTTGAAGCATTAGCTAAACAGCCTTTATATCTATTATAGACGTTTGCGCAGTGGCGAACCTATAGGCCTTCGGGTTGTGACAGATTCGTGATTATAAAAAGAAAGCAACCTTAATATCAGCGCACTAATGTAGGAGAATGCACTTTTTGTAAAACACAAAATGGTGTAACGTTAGTGGATGGTATAAGCAGCTATAAACCATATACCCACTTTTTTTCAGTGGGCTTTGCGTATGTACTTCTTAATCCTTACGGATGCATATCAAAGTAGTGTGGTGGAGGTATACGATTTATCAATGATGTAGTACAAAATAGAAATCATGCAGAAAGTAGCCTGCACAATCGCAAAGAACGTGAAATATATTCACATGCGCGCCGCACACAAAGCCTAGGTTCAACGGAATATCATCATCAGGCAGCAAGTGTGCAGCTCACAGAAGAATGACATCGGTAGCCGGTAGGATAGGAACTTATATATACCAGTATGCAAACCAGGTATTGAAAAAGTTTAGTGCGAAGTGAAGTGTTGGTTAGTAGGCTATTTTTGATGCACAATTGTCATCATGCGTTGCGCGCATCGGGGGCGTAGACATGGATGGGCCTGGCAATGATCACAAGTAACGTGGCTAATATGCTAGCGTATCTATGTAGCAAGCTAAAAACATGTAGCCTAATAGTAGCTCGATCGCTAGCTAGCTAGCTGCTAGGAAGATGTCATGTCATGCCGTTGGAGGAGTGGGTGAGTGACTGACTTCATATAATTTTTTGGTGGCTATACACAGCTAGAGATGCAGGTGTTATTTGATTAGATAGCAAGAACTTGATCGACTGTTATCCAGTTAGCGTATCTCTTGCGTTCACAAATTCACGATGGCTATTTACAGTCAGTAAGCGCAGGTAAAAAGAAAGAAAGTAATAGTTACTCAAGAACGCTCTAGATAACATGTAAACAGCCTAACCAGCTCTGCTACGGCAAGTAAAATGGTCAGAATGAGGTGTTCTCTCATTTGTGTCTGAAAGTAGCTATCTAGCAAGCTAGCCAACTTTAGCCAGTTAGCTTGGGTGCTTGGTTGGGACAAGCATGCATTGGCAGGAAAGCTACAGAAGGATGAGGCGGCTACAATTTCCCATCGTTTATCAGTGCAAATCTGACGGTAAATTACAAAAACTGTGTTTATCTCCCCCAGAGACCAGCAAAGAAATTCCTGAATGGATCTTTTTTTCTCTTCAGTGTTAACCCTTTCCAACAAAAACTGAAGAGATAAAATCAGAACATCATCTAAAATAATAATATAATTATCATTATTATTATTATTATTATCATCATTTTTGTTTTATAAATCCTTAGCCTTTCTCTGCAGGTGTAGAAGGCCCATTGTTCCCCACTGTGTTTGGGTTAGTAATAATTTGTAGAGTGGCTCTATTTTCCCTCCGCATGCATGTTTTCACTATTCTAAATGTCTAAAGAATCCATGTTGTTCTGAAATATGAACACAGAAATACTGGACATTTTGACCTCTTAATATGGTGGTGATTTGACAAAATTACAATCATGGTCTTGAATTTTAATTTGCATTTTTCTGGTCTCTGTCTTGACTCTGTCTCACCCCCCCCCCCCCCCAAACAACACTGCTTTGAGCTCTGTTTCAGAGCAGCTCTGCTTTCAGATCAAGTCTTGATTGATGAACTTTAGTTGTTTCTATAGATCACTTTGGCTCTCTCTCATTGGCACAGGTTGGTAACTGCATCATTCGAATATAACTATGAAGTATTCTGAAAAGAGTGCCAAATGCAATAGAAGCAAACACCCTTGCAGCTATGAATGAATGTGCTTTATCTGTCTTGTCATAAGCCTTTTTCTGAATCTGCGCATTTGACATATGTATGCACACATGACTAAGTCACTTTGGATAAAAGCGTCTTGTTAATGGCATGTAGTATTATATTATTTATACATCAAGGCCTCAAACACTGTTACGCAACACTCTACCTTTCTTTCCTAAACTCTGTTTCTGTCAACCTATTCCCTATATAGTGAACTATTTTTGACCAGGGCTCTGGTTAAGAATATAATATTATTATTACATTATATATGACAATACAATATTAGAATAGGGCACCATTTGGGACGCCTTGTCTGTTTATGAGCGAACACTACCAAAGCCCCTTAATGTTCTTACTGTATTAACCCTATTTTTAGATTGATCAAAAACAAATCACCACTCAGCTCCTAACAAGATTAAGCGTCGTTCAGTAGTGACAACAATGATGAAGTACTCTGATGTAGTGCACCCTACTGTACATCGACTACATACAACCTCACAGAGGCTAAGCACTACACTGCAATGGAAAACTGTAATTTATACAATAATTTTAGATATTATCAACCATAAAACATTCTAAAATGTTTAACAACAGCATGCTGTAAAATGATGGCGCATTGTGAGAATATTGCTGTATTTCGAAGGTACTGTAATTTCACCCCACAAAACACAGTACTGTACCATATTTTTAGAACATATTTTGTGGCGTGCCTTGTAAGAGGCAATATTTGTTGCACCTGTGAGTGAGAATGCTGTACCAATTTTACTCCTATGTGTATACTTCTTTAAAAGTATATTGCCTTCAATCTGACGGTATTGTACTGTATGTCATTACACAGTACATGCTGAAGTGACCTTATTTATATTACACCGGGGATCATGTGGAAAAGACACATCCCTGTCAAAAAGTTTTTTAAAATGTCAGTAGGTGTACTATAATGTGAAATACAGCCACCAAGCTGCATGTAAGTTACTGTAAAAATAATAGGGCATAGACTCCACACTTGAGGTCTCTCAGGTTCATCTCAGAGCAAAAAGGTCCAGTGATTATCATAGTGTTACTCTTTCACACAGTGACACAGCACAAATCAGACAAGACTGTGTGTTGCATTTTTCTTTTCTGTGCTTTGAGGTCAGGATTGGAACTTTTCAAATGGTGGTTAAATGCTCCAAAGTATAAATAATTTCAACCAAACTTCTGATGAGAAAAAAAAATATATATATATATATATATATATATATTAAATGTATTAAATAAAGTCAGCCTTGGTTACCTGCTTTCATCATCCCTGGCAACCATCAGAGACATGTGATTGGAGGCTGACGCTGATCGGAGGATATCAACCGCCCTATAGGACCACAGGAGAGAGGAGAGTCGTTTTAACACAACACCCAGGTTCAGGAAACTATGCGTCTCAAATGGCACCCTATTCCCTTTCTAGTGCACTGCTTATGACCAGGGCCCATAGGGAATAGGATGCCATTTGCCATTTGGAACACTTTCAGACATACAGTGCATTCGGAAAGTATTCAGATCCCTTGATATTTTCCACATTTTGTCCTCATCAATCTACATACAATACCCCATAATGACGAAGCAAAAACAGTTTTAGACATTTTTGTAAATGTATAAAAAAAAAATATTTAAAAACAGAAATACTTTATTTCCATAATTATTCAGACCCTTTACTATGAGACTTGAAATTGAGCTTGGGTGCATCCTGTTTCCATTGATCATCCTTGAGATGTTTCTACAGCTTGATAGGTGTCCACCTGTGGTAAATTCAATTGATTGGACATGATTTGGAAAGGCACACACCTGTCTATATAAGGTCCCACAGTTGACAGTTCATGTCAGAGCAAAAACCAAGCCATGAGGTCGAAGGAATTGTTCGTAGAGTTCCAAGACAGGATTATGTCGAGGCACCGATCTGGGGAAGGGTACCAAAAAATGTTTGCAGCATTGAAGGCCCTCAAGAACACAGTGGCCTCCATGATTCTTAAATGGAAGAAGTTTGGAAGCAGCAGACTTCCTAGAGCTGACCGCCTGGCCAAACTGAGAAATCGGGGAAGAAGGGCCTTGGTCAGGAAAGGTGACCAAGAACCCAATGGTCACTCTGACAGAACTCCAGAGTTCCTCTTTGGAGATGGGAGAACCTTCCAGAAGGACAACCATCTCTGCAGCACTCTACCAATTAGGCCTTTATTATAAGAGTGGCCAGACGGAAGCCACTCCTCAGTAAAAGGCACATGGCAGCCTGCTTGGAGTTTGTCAAAAGGCACCTAAAGGACTCAGACGATGAAAAACAAGATTCTCTGGTCTGATGAAATCAAGATTGAACACTTAGGCCTGAATGCCAAGTGTCACATCTGGAATGAAAACCTGGCACCATCCCTACGGTGAAGCATGGTGGTGGCAGCATCATGCTGTGGGAATGTTTTTCAGAGGCAGGGACTGGGAGATTAGTCAGGATTGAGGGAAAGCTGAACGGAGCAAGTACAGAGAGATCCTTCATGACCTCAGACTGGAGCGAAGGTTCACCTTCCAACAGGACAACGACCCTAAGCACACAGCTAAGACAACACAGGAGTGGTTTCGGGACAAGTCTCTGAATGTCCTTGAGTGGCCCAGCCAGAGCCCAGACTTGAACCCAATCAAACATCTCTGGAAAAACCTGCAAATAGCTGTGCAGTGACACTCCCCATCCAACATGACAGAACTTGAGAGGATCTGCAGAGAATGGAGAAACTCCCCAAATACAGGTGTGCCAAGCATGTAGTGTCATACCCAGGATGACTCGAGGCTGTAATCGCTGCCAAAGGCGTTTCAACAAAGTAAAGGGTTTGAATACTTATGTAAACATTTTTTTTTAGACATTTGCAAAAATCTTGAAAAACCTGTTTTTGCTTTGCCATTATAGGGTATTGTGTGTAGATTGATGAGGGGAGTAAAACTATTTAAACCATTTTAGAATAAGGCTGTAACGTAACAAAATGTGGAAAATGTCAAGGGGTCTGAATACTTTCCCAATGTACTGTAAATACAGTAGACATACACATCATAGCCCTTTATGTACATAATCCAGTTGTTTTTTTATGCAACGTGTGGCATTCAAGTAGATTATTCCCGTGCTTCTATGTCTGCATTACTTGCTATTTGGGGTTTTAGGCTGGGTTTCTGTATAGCACTTTGACATCTGCTGATGTAAAAAGGGCTTTATATATACATTTGATTTGATTGATTGAAAACATGTTTGAAAGACAAAAGTCAATGAAACATGCTTTAGAGACTAATAAGTTAAGGATCAGTAAGAATAAACAAGAAATCTAGTATAGCGTCATTCACACCTTAGGTTCAGAGTCTACCACTGTGCACTACTGACCTACCTCTCGTTGGTTACTCGTCCACCTAAACTCATATTATTGACTTCCAAAACGAGGTCGCCCGTTCTAAGCCGTCCTGGAGTAGAGAGAGAGAGAGCATTTTGTCATCATCAGCAACAGAGGATGTTTATCAACTAGGGCTGTCAAACGACATAAAAAATAATATTGAGTTAATCGCCCCCCAGGTGGTAAGGGTAGGCACAACACATCTGCCACGCTGATCCTCAACACTGGGGCCCCTCAGGGGTGCGTGCTTAGTCCCTTCCTGTATTCTCTGTTCACCCACGACTTCGTGGTCAAGCACGACTCCAACACAATCATTAAGTGTGCTGACGACACAACAGTGGTAGGCCTGATCACCGACAACGATGAGACAGCCTATAGGGAGGAGGTCAGAGACCTTGCATTGTGGTGCCAGGACAACAACCTCTCCCTCTGTGAGCAAGACAAAGGAGCTCATCGGGCCGAACATGTCCCCATTAACATCGACAGGGCTGAAGTGGAGCGGGTCGAGAGTTTCAAGTTCCTTGGTGTCCACATCACCAATGAACTATCACCAAGACAGTTGTGAAGAGGGCACGACAACACCTTTCCCCCTCAGGAGACTGAAAAGATTTGACATGGGTCCCCAGATCTTCAAAAAGTTGTCTATTATGCACAAATCACTCTGAGACCCTTCAGCTGACCACTGACGCAATGTTGTCATTCAGGCTCATTTTTCAAAATAAAAGCCTGAAACAATGTATTGTGACACTAGACACATTAGTGAAGCCATAGAAAAAGGAATCTGGTTGATATCCCATTCACTGCTCAATAGGGACACATAGGAACACAGAGCTTTCTAAATAAGAGTCCCTTCCATGATTGGTCCCGGGATTTTTGGCTCAGGCCCTTTTCGCCTGCAATATCAGTTCTGTTATACTCACAGATAATATTTTTACAGTTTTGGAAACTTTAGTGTTTTCTATCCTAAGCTGTCAATTATATGCATATTCTAGCATCTTGTCCTGTCAAAATAGCCCGTTTACTTTGGGAACGTTATTTTTCCAAAAATTATTATAGTGCCCCCTAGTTTCAAAAGGTTTTTAAGAGCATGCGCTATTCGGCAGGTGTAATCTAATACAGCTATTAAATATAGCCTAAGCTAGGTTACTTATCCATGTTCCTCAACATGAACTAGTCACAAGCTGCTACTACAAGAATTGGGATCATTTGCTTAAAGTAATTGTCCAGGGAAAATCACACTTTTAAAAGTTCATATTCTGTTAACTCATACCCAAATAATGCTGTTGAGTCATCCTGTACTCGTTTTTGTGGCCAAAGCATACATTGGAGAAAAAACTCCACCTCAAACTTGTATCTCAAACAGACTGTTTCATGATGTCATCTTCCTGAGGAGGATGAGCTGGCCAGTGTTTATTTGCGTTTAATATTTTTTATGACCGGTATACGCCCACATCATTCTGTTGTTGGGATACAGCCACACCATTCCAACACAGAAAAGCAAATTTTTAAAATACTTAATAAATACAAAATTGGAGGGAAAACTATATCACTCTTATTTTTTATTTCCTTTGGTATTTCATAGAAATTTGGAAACACTGGATAGTTACTTTAAATGTTTTGACCTGAGAACTACAATAAAACCAGTAACTAAATGGAATGGATGTCCTGTTCTGATTAAAATAATTGTGGGAAATTAGTTAAATCAAGAAGCCATGGCATTGTAAACATTCTCGTTTGGTTAGCTAGCTAGCTAACATTAGCATAACTAGTTAGCTACTTCTGTGCAAATTATGTTTTTGCTGTTATACAAAGAAATGCCTGGGAATGTGTTGATGATTGAACTTTCTGTAAGTTTTCCTTTGAAATTGTTGCTCAAAAGCTGCACGCATAGTGGAAGCTCTCCAGGAGCTGTTATCTGCCAAGACTAAGAGCACACAGCACAGCCAAGGGGGGCAGTGTTCTGGTTGAGAAGCACGGTTTAGACTGCTCCAACAGTTTTGCTTCGGTACTGCAGTTTAACTGACACCCGGTCCAGAAAGACAATTTCCACATAGAGAAGTCAGAAGTCAGAAAATTCCTAATAAGACACTTTAGACCTCACTTTTGTGCACAAAACATCCATTGAATTATTCAAATAATTGTCGCTGGGGTCAATTTTTTTTCCCATCACTCACAGCCGACGATATTAAAATGTTATATTCATCCAATGTCTGTCATTTTTTGGGATGATGTTGCTGTGCACACTGAGTGCTAAATTAAAATGTTTCTCTGTATAAACCTTGGACCCAGTTAATATTACACCTCAGTGAGCACAGCAGAGCATGTGTGTGTGCTGCGCTTAAAAGGGTCCATCAGTAAACAGACTTGGGGGAAGAAATGGAGATGCCATTAACGGCTTTAAAAAAATTACAGCATTTAAAATGTCAAACGTTAACTGTAATTAATGCTTTAACTTTGACAGCCCTATTATCAACATAGTAGTAAATGATACAACAACAAAAACAACAACAACCAGACATTAACGTACCATCCTGAGCAGCCAGACCTCCCGGTAACACCCGCTTGATGAAGATCCCAAACTCTTCCCGTGTTTGATCTCTGTAGCCACCTATGATTTTCAACCCTGGATGAGAAACAAGGGACAGAAGGTTAAACTTTATACTACAGGTCAGAAGTTTTAGAACACCTACTCATTCAATGGTTTTTCTTTATTGTTACTATTTTCTACATTGTAGAATAATAGTGAAGACATCAAAACTATGAAATAACACATATGGAACAATCTAGTAACCAAAAAGTGTTAAACTAATCAAAATATATTTTATATTTGAGATTCATCAAATAGGCACCCTTTCCCTTGATGACAGCTTTGCACACTCTTGGCATTCTCTCAACCAGCTTCATGAGGTAGTCATCAGGAATGCATTTTAATGAACAGGTGTGCCTTCTTAAAAGTTAATTTGTGGAATTTCTTTCCTTCTTAATTCGTTTGAACCAATCAGTTGTGTTGTAACAAGTTAGGGGTGGTATACAGAAGATAGCCCTATTTGGTAAAAGACCAAGTCCTTATTATGGCAAGAACCGCTCAAATAAGCAGAGAAACAACAGTCCATCATTACTTTAAGACATGAAGGTCAGTCAATAAGGAACATTTTAAGAACTTTGAAAGTTTCTTCAAGTGCAGTTGCAAAAACCATCAAGTGCTATGTTGAAACTGGCTGTCATGAGGACCGCTCCAGGAATGGAAAGACCCGGAGTTACCTCTGCTGCAGAGGATACGTTCATTAGAGTAACCAGCCCCCGGAATTGCAGCACAAATAAGACACATCTCAACATCAACTGTTCAGAGGAGACTGCGAATCAGGCCTTCATGGAATTGCTGCAAAGAAACCACTACTAAAGGACACCAATAATAATAAGAGACTTGCTTGGGCCAAGAAACACAAGCAATGGACATTAGACCGGTGGAAATTTGTCCTTTGGTCTGGAGTCCAAATTGGAGATTTCTGGTTCTAACCTCTGTGTCTTTGTGAGACGTGGTGTGGGTGAACGGATGATCAACCGCATGTGTATTTCCCACCATAAAGCATGAAGGAGAAGGTGTTATGGTGTGTGTGTTCTTTTCTGGTGACACTGTCTGTGATTTATTTAGAATTCAAGGCCCACATTAAACAGCATGGCTACCACAGCATTCTGCAGCGATACGCCATCCCATCTGGTTTGGGATTAGTGGGACTCTTTGTTTTTCAACAGGACAATGACCCAACACACCTCCAGGCTGTGTAAGGGCTATTTTACCAAGAAGGAGAGTGATGGAGTGCTGCATCCAACCTAGCCTCCACAATCCCCCGACCTCATCCCAATGGACATGGTTTGGGATGAGTCATACCGCAGAGTGAAGGAAAAGCAGCCAACAAGTGCTCAGCATACGTGTGAACTCCTTCAAGACTGTTGGAAAAGCATTCCAGGTGAAGCTGGTTGAGAGAATGCCAAGAGTGTGCAAAGCTGTCATCAAGCCAAAGAGTAGCTATTTGAAGAATCTCAAATATAAAATATTTGTATTAATTTAACACTTTTTTGATTACTACATGATTCCATATGTGTTATTTCATAGTTTTGAGGTCTTCACTATTATTCTACAATGTAGAAAATAGTAAAAATAAAGAAAACCCATTGAATGAGTAGGTGTTCTAAAACTTTTGACTGGTAGTGTATATGAACCACCAGTAGATAACATCTATGGGGTCTTCTATCTAACTAGCAGATAGTACATTTAGGGCAATTTCGAGGTACAATATCGGAGCTACCATTATTTAGAAAGTTGCGGTGTGTTAGCTCGTTTTTGTGGGGGGAAATGTCGCTCTTAGACTTGCTATAATAAACATTCATTGCTAGGGCCAAGATTTTTTCCTTCACAACCTGACCAGGGAAACCTCTGGGCCCCAGTTATAGCCTGATAAAACATTATACATGCATACACTCACTGTAGCTACATCTATTCATAATGCACATCACTTACGAGGTGAAGTTCTATACTGACCCAGTCCTTTCTTGCAGTCACAGAACTCCAATCTCTCGATGGCCCGGTTGATGCCGTGAGGTCCCATGATAGTCCTGGAACACACAAACACCTCCTCTGTCACGTCGTCCCAACGTTTACCATTTGAAAAATAAATATTAAGCCCTTCCCTTCCTTGTCGACTGAGAAAGAAGAATATTTATGACAGACAGGAGAGAATGGAAGAGATAAGGGAAGACATAAAGCAAGAGAGAAAAAGTGGCAACCTCTCACAGTCACAGAGTTCGTTGAATGAGCTTTCGTCTTCGGTCTCGAGGTGTAATTGAATCATAGTCCAAAGAATTTCGTTAGAATAGGTTCCGAGAGCAACACCAATTAGTTCCATAACCAGCTGTGGATTGGCTTTAGAGACAAGCTGGGATGAGATGTGTCAGGAGCTGCCGCAAGAGTGTGCAGAGAGAGTGTGCGGTCTGCGGAGCCACCACAGTGTCTGGCGAGTGTGTGTGGTGAATTTAAGGTGAGAGTGTGTGAGGCGGATGTGCGTTGGGAGTGTATGTGGGGTCAGAAGCAGCAGCCAGACACAGACTGACAGGGTTTTAGCATCAGGGGAAAACAAAAACACACTGTCTCATCTCTTCATAGGGAATTTGACTGGCAGAATCACATCAGCTCAGGCTGTCCAGACCAATCTCCCTATGAGCCATTCTCGGCATTAAAATGCACCATATGACAGTAATAACCAAGGACTTAGCCCAATCTGAAAAGAAGATTTTGTTGTTGAGAATTAATGCCATTATGCTGGTAAATTGTACAAGGTCAGAAGTTTTTCCAGGACAGCTCATGTGATCAGGGAAAAGTTTTCCTCGCCCTAATTATTTCATATAGTAAGGTACAGGAGCTTTTTTCTGAATCCGTCAACAGGACAAATTCCTGGCCTTATAATGTAAACAGTATGCAAGCTGTGTCACCAATAGGAGTAAATAGGTTACAGCAGCAAAGAGCTTCTAGATCTTTTAAATTATGAAAAAGTAATTACAGTCTAAACGGGTGCATTAGGTATTGGAAAACGCTGCTGCCAATCTGCAGACCTGGGAGGACAGGACAGGGCAGGCGATTTAATCCTCTGGACAGACACACACAGGAAGAAGCAGAGGACAAAGGCTTTGGGCTCAAACTAGGGCAATGGATGACTACAGTCAATACAATTGTTTCAAACGTAGTGTACACACAGACGTTGACATCAGGTGCACTTTAGGTGCTAAATGAACAGTGAAAATATGTATTTTCCAGACATCAAAAATACATATTTTCTGGACGTTGAAAATAAGCATTTTCCGTACTTTGGAATAAGGTGCATTGTAGGTGCTTAATGAAAAGTGAAAATACATATTTTACAGGCGTTGAAAATACGATTTTTTTTCGGTCATTGATTCTATGGCCAAATTTCAACTGCACATACAGAGCATTTGGAGTCCTTGACTTTTTACACATTTTGTTACGTTACCACCTTATTCAAAAATGGATTAAGTTTAAAAGAAATGTCCTCATCAATCTACACAGAATAGCCCATAATGATAGGTTTTTAGAATAAAATAAAAAACAGGAAAACATTATTTACGTAATTATTCAAACCGTTTGCTATGAGACTCGAAATTGAGCTCAGGAGCATCCTGTTTCCATTGATCATCCTTGAGATGTTCCTACAACTTTATTGGAGTCCACCTGTGGTAAATTCAATTGATTGGACATGATTTGGAAAGGCACACACCTGTCTAAAGAAGTCCAGTTTTATTGCTTCTTTAATCAGAACAACAGTTTTCAGCGGTGCTAACATAATTGCATAATTTCTAATGATCAATTAGCCTTTTAAAATGATAAACTTAGATTACATAACACAATGTGCCATTGGAATACAGGAATGATGGTTGCTGATAATGGGCCTCTGTACGCCTATGTAGATATTCCATTAAAAATCAGATATTTCCAGCTACAATAGTCATTTACTACATTAACAATGTCTGCACAGTATTTCTGATCAATTTGATGTTATTTTAATGGACAAAAAGTTAGCTTTTCTTTCAGAAACAAGGACATTTCTAAGTGACCCCAAACTTTTGAATGGTAGTGTAAGTAGGAAAAATGTATGTACAGCAGTAGTTACATAGGTTGAGCTATGTCAAGAATACAGCATGCATTGGGAATGGCGCCGGAGGAGATGGCTGCCGTTTTACGGGCTCCTAACCAATTGTGCTATTTTGTGTGGTTGTTTGCAACTTATTTTGTACATAATGTTTCTGCCATCGTCTCTTATGACCGAAAATAGCTTCTGGATATCAGAACAGCTGTCACACCCTGACCTTAGTGTTCTTTGTTTTCCTTGTTATTTTGGTTAGGTCAGGGTGTGACATGGGTGATGTATGTGTTTTATCTTGTCTAGGGGTTTTGTATGTTTATGGGGCTGTTTCCTTTCTAGGTGTTTATGTAAGTCTATGGTTGCCTAGATTGGTTCTCAATTAGAGGCAGGTGCTTATCGTTGTCTCTGATTGGGAACCATATTTAGGCAGCCATATTCTTTGGGTATTTGGTGGGTGAATGTTTCCTGTGTCAGTGTTTGTGCCACACGGGACTGTTTCGTTGCCAGTTCACTTTGTTGTTTTGTATTTGTGTTCATGTTAAGTTTTCATATTAAATACCATGGACACTTACCACGCTGCATATTGGTCCGATCCTTGTTTCACCTCTTCAGAGGAAGAGGAGGAAATCTGCCGTGACAACAGTGATTACTCATCTCGAACTGGACAACGATTTGTTCTTTAACGAGTCAGACACGAAGCATTTACTCCAGATACCAGACCAGGCCCAAATCCCTGTCATTCGCATGAAGAAAAGACAACGAATACAGGGGACGCAGGTCTGGGTGCCTTGTTAAAATTTGTCGGCGAGTGGGTAACCCGCCTCCACCATCCATCCTATTGGCCAACGTGCAATAATTGGAGAATAAACTGGATGAGCTCCATTCAAGACTATTAAAAACTGTAATATCTTGTGTTTCAAGAGTTGTGTATGAATGACGACATGGATAATATACAGTTGCCGGCAGGACAGAACAGGACAGATCAAATATTAAGGAAGTCTCAAGGTTTTGCTCGCCTGAGGTAGAGTATATCATCATAAGCTGTTAGCCACACTATTTACCAAGAGAGTTTTCATCTATATTTTTTGTAGCTGTCTATATACCAGCACACACCGATGCTGGCACTAAGACCGCACTCAACGAGTTGTATAAAGCCATAAGCAAACAAGAAAATGCTCATCCAGAGGCAGCGCTCCTAGTGGCCCGGGGAAGTTAATGCTGGGAAACTTAAATCCGTTTTAACCAACAAAAAAAATGGTGTATATATTTTTAAAACTATTTATTAATTTTTTCTCCACAATTTCATGATATCCATTTTTTTCTTTATCTGTACTTTGAAAGGCTGATCATGGCTCACATCAACACCATCATTCTGGAAACCCTAGACCCACTCCAATTTGCATACCGCCCCAACAGATCCACAATTTGCACACAGCCCTTTCCCACCTGGACAAAAGAAACACCTATGTGAGAATGCTGTTCATTGACTACAGCTCAGCATTCAACACCATAGTGCCCACAAAGCTCATCACTAAGCTAAGGACCCTGGGACTAAACACCTCCTTCTGCAACTCGATCCTGGACTTCCTGACGGGCCGCCCCCAGGTGATATGGGTAGGGAACAACACATCTGCCACGATGATCATCAACACGGGGGCACCGCAGGGGTGGGTGCTTAGTCCCTTCTGGTACACCCTATTCACTCATGACTGTGTGACCAAGTATGACTCCAACATCATCATTAAGTTTGCTGATGACATGACGATGGTAGGCCTGATCACCGACAACGATGAGACCGCCTATAGGGAGGAGGTCAGAGACCTGGCAGTGTGATGCCAGGACAACAACCTCTCCCTCAACGTGAGCAAGACAAAGGAGATGATTGTGGACAGGAAAAGGAGGGCCAAACATGTCCCCATTCACATCGATGGGGCTGTAGTGGAGTGGGTTGAGAGTTTCAAGTTCTTTGTCTTCCACACCACCAACAAACTATCATGGTTCAAACACACCAAGAAAGTCGGGAAGAGGGCACGACAACGCCTTTTCCTCCTCGGGAGACTGAAAGGATTTGGCATGCGTCCCCAGATTCTCAAAATGTTCTACAGCCGCACCATCGAGAGCATCCTGACCAGTTCCATCACCGCTTGGTATGGCAACTGCTCAACATCCGACCTTAAGGCACTACAGAGGGTAGTGCATACAGCCCAGTACATTACTGGGTCCAAGCTTCCTGCCATCCAGGACCTTTATACTACATTTACATTTACATTTAAGTCATTTAGCAGATGCTCTTATCCAGAGCGACTTACAAATTGGTGCATTCACCTTATGACATCCAGTGGAACAGTCACTTTACAATATTGCATCTAAATCTTAAAGGGGGGGGTGTCAGAGGAAGGCCCAAAAAATTGTCATAGACTCCAGTCACTCAAGTTATAGACTGTTCTCTCTGCTACCGCACAGCAAGCTGAAACCGGAGCGCCAAGTCTAGGTCGAAAAGGCTCCTTAACAGCTTCTACCCCCAAGCCATAAGACTGCTGAACAATTAATCAAAAATTTGGCATGGGTCCTCAGATCCTCAAAAAGTTAATCAAATGGCTACCTGGACTATTTGCATTTTTTTAAACTTGGAGCTCTGCTACTCACTGTTTATTATGCTGTATATCCATAGTCACTTTACTAGCCTGTATCACCGCACATTGACTCGGTACCGGTACCCCCTGTATATAGCCTTGTAATTGCTATTTTATTGTTGCTCTTTTATTTTTTACTTTAGTTTATTTACACAATAATTCTTAACTATTATTTTTCTTAAAACACAGCCCTTTCCCAGGGCTTGTAAGTAAGCATTTTGAGTAAGGTCTACTACACCTGTTGTATGTGACAACATTTGATTTGATGTACGTATAAAGTGAGTAATCAATTTTATGAAATTCTCTGAGATCAAATAAAATGGCATGAATGGTAATCGTATCTGTATCTAACTACAGAAACTATTTCAGAACAATAAACATTATGTAAACATTATTAAAGTGACCAGTGTTCAATAACTATGTACTTAGGGCAGCAGTGTCTAAGGTGCAGGGCAGGGTACCGGGCAGAAGCTGGCTAATGATGGCTATTTAACAGTCTGATAGCCTGTTTTTCATTCTCTCGGTCCCAGCTTTGATGCACCTGTACTCCCCACCTGCTAGATGGTAGCAGGGTGAACAGGCTGTGGCTCGGTTGGCTGAGGTCCTTGATTCTGTAGTTGTACTGGTGGGCAGGCAGTGTGACCCCAGTAATGTGTTGGGCTGAGCGCAAAATCCAAATCTGAATGAATCATAGACATTTAGGCTGTTTCACAAGTTGGAACATCACAGTACAGTATGGCATGGTACAGGAGTTTTCAGTAGAGTGTAATTGAGTAGAGTACAGTACAGTTTAATTCAGTACAGTACAGTATAGTTTAATTCAGTAGAGTATAGTACAGTTTAGTTCAGTAGAGCAGAATACATTAGAGTAAAGTAGGGTACAGTACACTATACTTTACTGTACTCTACTGTATTGTACTATACTGTACTTGTATTTACTGTACTGTGTACTGTACTGTATTGTGCTGTACTGTGCTGTTCAAACTTGTGAAACATAGATGTCTATGATTGGTTATTTCAATTCCTTTTGATTACCTTCCCCTCCTCTCATTTAATTCAAATCGGATTTTATTTGTCACATACACATGGTTAGCAGATGTTAATGCGAGTGTAGCGAAATGCTTGTGCTTCTAGTTCCGACAATGCAGTAATAACCAACAAGTAATCTAACTAACAATTCCAAAACTACTGTCTTATACACAGTGTAAGGGGATAAAGAATATGTACATAAGGACATATGAATGAGTGATGGTACAGAGCAGCATAGGCAAGATACAGTAGATGGTATCGAGTACAGTATATACATATGAGATGAGTATGTAAACAAAGTGGCATAGTTAAAGTGGCTAGTGATACATGTATTACATAAGGATGCAGTCGATGATATAGAGTACAGTATATACGTATGCATATGAGATGAATAATGTAGGGTAAGTAACATTATATAAGGTAGCATTGTTTAAAGTGGCTAGTGATATATTTACATCATTTCCCATCAATTCCCATTATTAAAGTGGCTGGAGTTGAGTCAGTGTCCGTGTGTTTGGCAGCAGCCACTCAATGTTAGTGGTGGCTGTTTAACAGTCTGATGGCCTTGAGATAGAAGCTGTTTTTCAGTCTCTCGGTCCCAGCTTTGATGCACCTGTACTGACCTCGCCTTCTGGATGATAGCGGGGTGAACAGGCAGTGGCTCGGGTGGTTGATGTCCTTGATGATCTTTAAGGCCTTCCTGTAACATCGGGTGGTGTAGGTGTCCTGGAGGGCAGGTAGTTTGCCCCCGGTGATGCGTTGTGCAGACCTCACTACCCTCTGGAGAGCCTTACGGTTGTGGGCGGAGCAGTTGCCATACCAGGCGGTGATACAGTCCGCCAGGATGCTCTCGATTGTGCATCTGTAGAAGTTTGTGAGTGCTTTTGGTGACAAGCCGAATTTCTTTAGCCTCCTGAGGTTGAAGAGGCGCTGCTGCGCCTTCTTCACGATGCTGTCTGTGTGAGTGGACAAATTCAGTTTGTCTGTGATGTGTATGCCGAGGAACTTAACTTGTTCCCTCTCCACTACTGTTCCATCGATGTGGATAGGGGGTGTTCCCTCTGCTGTTTCCTGAAGTCCACAATCCTCTCCTTAGTTTTGTTGACGTTGAGTGTGAGGTTATTTTCCTGACACCACACTCCGAGGGCCCTCACCTCCTCCCTGTAGGCCGTCTCGTCGTTGGTAATCAAGCCTACCACTGTTGTGTCGTCCGCAAACTTGATGATTGAGTTGGATGCGTGCGTGGCTACGCAGTCATGGGTGAACAGGGAGTACAGGAGAGGGCTCAGAACGCACCCTTGTGGGGCCCCAGTGTTGAGGATCAGCGGGGTGGAGATGTTGTTGCCTACCCTCACCACCTGGGGGCGGCCCGCCAGGAAGTCCACTTCCCAGTTGCACAGGGCGGGGTCGAGACCCAGGGTCTCGAGCTTGATGACAAGCTTGGAGGGTACTATGGTGTTGAATGCCGAGCTGTAGTCGATGAACAGCATTCTCACATAGGTATTCCTCTTGTCCAGATGGGTTAGGGCAGTGTGCAGTGTGGTTGAGATTGCATCGTGTGTGGACCTATTTGGGCGGTAAGCAAATTGGAGTGGGTCTAGGGTGTCAGGTAGGGTGGAGGTGATACGGTCCTTGACTAGTCTCTCAAAGCACTTCATGATGACGGAAGTGAGTGCTACGGGGCGGTAGTCGTTTAGCTCAGTTACCTTAGCTTTCTTGGGAACAAGAAATACCACCTCCTTTTCCTGTCTTTTATTTTCCTCTCCTGTCTTCCCTCCTCTCTCCTTCTCTCCTCCCCTACACATCTATCCTTTCCTCTCCTGTCATTTCTGTGGTCTCCTCCAGCCCCCCCCCTTCCCCTCCCATCTTGTCCTCTCCTCCCTCTTCTGCTCTTCCCCTTCCCCTTCACAACAAAAGCCCACATTTCTAAATTTAGCCCAGGAGATTACACTGACCAATAGACAATGACCAAGACGGACAGTTACTGTCTTCAAAGTCTCATAGCAAGATATCTAAACAGCTATTGTTCATGAAACCTACAAAAGACTATTATAAAAACACCCTATAGCCTACATTACCACATATAGAACCCTTTATCAATAAACAGCGAGTGAGTCATTATAGTGCGTTATTGGCGGAGTAGCGACGAAACAGCTCCGTTCTTCCTCCTGCTGCAACAGTAATATGGTAATACAGGATAGGCCAGCACCGGTCACAGGGCTCTAGCTGCTATGGGCTACTGGTTTGGGCAACTGGTGGCCCTCCCCCTTTTGTAGGCCCGCGGACAAATTTCCAACCAAAATAATAATAATATATATAAAGTACCAATAAAAAGTTGGGACACACCTACTCATTCCAGGGTTTTTCTTTATTTGTACTATTTTCTACATTGTAGAATAATAGTGAACACATCAAAACTATGAAATAACACATATGGAATCATGTAGTAACCAAAAAAAGTGTTAAACAAATGAAAATATATTTTAGAATTGAGATTCTTCAAAGTAGCCACCCTTTGCCTTGATGGCAGCTTTGCATACTCTTGGCATTCTCTCAACCAGCTTCATGAGGTAGTCACCTGGAATGCATTACAATTAACAGGTGTGCCTTGTTAAAAGTGTATTTATTTCCTTCTTAATGCATTTGGGCCAATCAGTTGTGTTGTGACAAGATAGAGTTGGTATACAGAAGATAACCCTATTTGGTAAAAGACCAAGTCCATATTATGGCAAGAACAGCTCAAATAAGCTAAGAGAAACGACAGTCCATCATTACTTTAACTCTTTTGGGATAGGGGGCAGCATTTTCACTTTTGGATGAATAGCGTGCCCAGAGTGAACGGCCTCCTACTCTGTCTCAGATGCTAATATATGCATAGTATTAATAGTATTGGATAGAAAACACTCTGAAGTTTCTAGAACTGTTGAATGATGTCTGTGAGTATAACAGAACTCATATGGCAGGGGAAAACCTGAGAAAAATCCAACCAGGAAGTGGGACAGTGGGATGTCCAAATAGCCACTTGTTGTCAGCGTGTTCAGCCCAGTAATCCATCTTCATGAGGTGCAGGCACTTCGTCCAGACAAAAACTCTAAAAGTTCCGTTACAGTCCTTTAGAAACATGTCAAACGATGTATGCATTCATCTTTAGGATGTTTTTAACATAAAACATCAGTAATGTTCCAACCGGAGAGGCCAGCATCCCAGAGTCACCTCTTCACTGTTGATGTTGAGACTGGTGTTTAATGAAGCTGCCAGTTGAGGACTTGTCAGTTTCTCAAACTAGACACTCTAATGTACTTGTCCTATTGCTCAGTTTTGCACCGGGACCTCCCACTCCTCTTTCTATTCTGGTTAGAGCCAGTTTGAGCTGTTCTGTGAAGGGTGTAAAACACAGCCCTGTACGAGATCTTCAATTTATTGGCAATTTCTCGCATTGAATAGCCTTAATTTCTCAGAACAAGAATAGACTAACAAGTTTCAGAAGAAAGGTCTATGTTTCTGGCCATTTTGAGCCTGTAATCAAACCCACAAATGCTAATGCTCCAGATACTCAACTCGTCTAAAGAAGGCCAGTGTTATTGCTTCTTTAATCAGAAAAACAGTTTTCAGCTGTGCTAACATAATTGCAAAGGGGCTTTCTAATGATCAATTAGACTTTTAAAATTATAAAATTGGATTACCTAACACAGTGTGACATTGGAAAACAGGAGTGATGGTTGCTGATAATGGGCCTCTGTATGCCTATATAGATATTCCAAAATCTGTCGTTTCCAGCTACAATAGTCATTTACAACATTAACAATGTCTACATTATATTTCTGATCAATTTGATGTTATTCTAATGGACAAAAAGTTAGCTTTTATTTCAAAAACAATGACATTTCTAAGTGACCCCAAACTGTTAGTGTAAATATAAACTCAGCAAAAAAAGAAACATACCCTTTTCAGATCTTTCAAAGATAATTCGTAAAAATCCAAATAACTTCACAGATCTTCATTGTAAAGGGTTTATACACTGTTTCCCATGCTTATTCAATGAACCATAAACAATTAATGAACACGCACCTGAGCAACGGTCGTTAAGACACTAACAGCTTACAGACGGTAGGCAATTACGGTCACAGTTATCAAAATGTAGGGCACTAAAGAGGCCTTTCTACTGACTCTGAAATACACCAAAAGAAAGATGCCCAGGGTCCCTGCTCATTTGAATGAATGTGCCTTAGGCATGCTGCAAGGAGGCATGAGGACTGCAGTTGTGGCCAGGGCAATAAATTTCAAGACAGCGATACAGGGAGACAGTACGGACAGCAGATTGTCCTCGCAGTGACAGACCACGTGTAACAACACCTGCACAGGATCGGTACATCCGAACATCACATGTGCGGCTAGGTACTGGATGGCAACAACAACTGCCCGAGTTACACCAGGAATGCACAATCCCTCCATCAGAGCTCAACTGTCTGCAATAGGATGAGAGAGGCTGGACTGAGGGCTTGTAGGCCTGTTGTAAGGCAGGTCCTCACCAGACATCACCGGCAACAACGTCGCCTATAGGCACAGACCCACCGTCGCTGGACATCCTCCTCCCTCATGTGGTACCCTTCCTGCAGGCTCATCCTGACATGACCCTCCAGCATGACAATGCCACCATCCATACCCATACTGCTCGTTCTGTCCGTGATTTCCTGCAAGACAGTCAGTGTTCTGCCATTGAGCACGTCTGGAACCTGTTTGATCTGAGGATGAGGGTTAGGGCCATTCCCCCCAGAAATGTCCAGGAACTTGCAGGTGTCTTGGAGGAAGAGTGGGGTAACATCTCACAGCAAGAACTGGCAAATTTGGTGCAGTCCATGAGGAGGAGGTACACTGCAGTACTTAATGCAGCTGGTGGCCACACCAGATACTGACTGTTACTTTTGATTTTGACCCCCCTTTGTTCAGTTTATGTCTCAGTTGTTGAATCTTGTTATGTTCAAACAAATATTTACACATGTTAAGTTTGCTGATAAACACAGTTGATATGAGAGGACATTTATTTTTTTGCTGAGTTTATATATATAAATTATTATATGAATAATAAAATGCTTTCAGTGTTAAACCAGATATAAAGTATGTAGAAAAAAAGATAATGGAGCTATGTATTTTTATAAATAATATAATCTTTGAGAACTAACAACCAGGGAGAATGAAAAATTCCAAAAATGTCATGGTATATTTTAGATTTTGTTATACATTTTAAGTCACTCAGATAGCAAAATAACTAGGAAAAAGCCATGGCAAAATGTGTAGAATTGCAGAAAACTAGCTTTAAACTGTAAAATGTTCTCTCCGCCCCATGACAAAATGTGTAGAATTGCAGAAAACTAGCTTTAAACTGTAAAATGTTCTCTCCGCCCCATGACAAAATGTGCAGAATTGCAGGAAATTAGCTTTATATCAGAAAAATGTTGTATATGCAGCCAAGAGGCAGACCTGTGAAATGTTTGGTCGGAGACCGCACCATTGGCCATGCCCACTACCCTGCTCCCCCCATATGGTAACTTTGCCACTGCTGCTGAAAAATATCCTAGGGAAAACACTGATGATTGTTTTCAATCAAAATGGTAATAAAAAAAATACAAATAAATGCTTCTTAGCTAGAGCAATTTCTCAAGCAAGAATTTTGCTAGGGCTGTCTGGGAGTGGTCTAAGTGGGGAGGAGAAAACTGAAAACTAGCTGTTATTGTCAGAGAGGTTTTCAACTCTTTCTTATTGGTTAATTAGCTAATTTGCCACCGGTGATGTCACCAGGGAGGCCAAAACTCCCTCCCACCAAAACAGGCTGAAATTGCAGGTGGTCTTTTCAAACCGCTCTTACGCTGAAAGGGCATTATGATCATTTTCACAATTCCACAGTATTATTCCAACCTCATAGTGTAGAAATATATACATAAAAAAACAGGGAAACCACGTTTTTGACTGCACTGGGACTTTAAAAAAGTGAGGAAGAGGATGATTAATTAAGCAACAGAGGATGAAAATGAGAAAGATGGACATACCAATAAAGTAGAGATAGCCCATCGAATCGTTCTGCCTCCTTAGGCAGCAGTGGCATCGCAGGGAAAGCGAAACTGAATCACTTTCTCTCGCAGACAAACACACACACGGACAGAGGGCGATAAACTGACACCCACACAGACACACAAATATTACAGAACCATGGAAGATGACAGCAGTCAGTTGTTTGGAGGGAGATGAGATGAGGCACTAGCAGTTCAAACAGGGTCGGTGCTGTGTAACTGCATAGAGAGAAAGAGACCGATTGAAATCCGCCTAGACAGAGAGAGAACACGCCTGCCTACCTTTACCACTAATCCCTCCTGATACCCGTCCATCACTGGCTGCCTCCCCTCACCTCTCCTTCCACTGTCACTGGGCGTCAGGGGCATCAGCGTCACACACACAATCTAAGAAACACACACACACAGCCACACACGACACACCCACATACTCACCTGAGATGTACCTCTGTCCAATAAGCTATCATGGAGAGACAGATGGACTGAAAGGAGGGAGAACAGAAAAACAAATAGGTAAAACTATACAACCATGCGATTAGGGAAAGAGAGACGGAATAAAAATGTATGAAAAACAGAAAGGAAAAGAAAGACAACAATGTTAAGTTGAGGTCCTTGTGGAGAGAGAGCCTAATAGGTAATACTAAACTACTCTAATTCCATGCGTCTCTGTCTACTACAGCTAGTAATTTACTAGGATTCGATTGACGCACCAACGCGTCAATCTAATTGACATCATTAAAAAAATCCCCTTCAAAATCCGTCTATTTAAGCCTATGGTTTAAACTTGATGTATCTGGTGTTTTGTATGGGATGCGTCTCAATCCACCACATTTCGGCCTTCTGTATTGGTGGTGGAAAGTGGCAGAGCTACAGGGCTATTTGCCAGACCAGCAGACATCACGAAAATAGGTCTTCTCACAAAAACATCTGTTTGGGATGAGACTCTTATAGACATGATGGTGTTCTCCGTTTTGCTCTATGACCACCACAAGCGTCACAGGACTCTGAAGATAACTCAGTACCAGTTTAACTGATGGAAGTCGTTTTGGGGTTAAAAATGTGTCCAAAAAAATTATATTTCCTGAGCTTTGTTATATCTCCTATATAGGACAGATGCTTAAAAACCTTATTCATCATGATTTATTTTTTGATTGTCTTTTTTGCCATTTATGAATGTGTTATTCAATGTATTTCTATGGGCTATAATAGTAAAGGCCAAATTCAATATTTTATCCCATTTTTTAAATCTTTTTTTTTTATACCTACTGGCGTCCTAACATTCCATATCAAATAACTAAATGATCCATGGTACGAACATCTTAAAACAATTCCATAAGTTATCTTTGCAGAACCCCCCCCCCAATTAGATAAGTAGATACTACAAAGCCAAAAGAGTTTTGTCATGTTATGTTTTTAGTAGGTGATCAAAAATGAAGATCGACGGTTGTCTAAGTGCACCGGGCCATGCAAAACGAAGTTCACTTGGATTTAGGCTAGATCAACAATGCACGTTTTGCAGAAATTAATTCTCAAATACCCATCAAATTAATGTCATTGTTTAGTTCAAAGTATGGCTTTATTTTGCTAAACCTCCTGATCTTTATTGGCCAATACAACTTGCAGGATATCATGGTAACCAATGTTTGTGTCAGACATTATACCTGTACTTACTGTTACTGCTGCTTGTAACGTTAGTACTCAGGTTAGCATGTGGCGAGCTAAAGCTACCATCGGCCAACAACCGAGTTGTTTAGCCAGTTTGGTTATAGACGTTCAATGTCTACTATGATGGTAAAGGTTTATCTTGATTTTGTGTAACAGTATGAGAATATGTTGAACTGCTAATACATGATGTGTTTCAAGGCTGCTAGTGGATAGCTAGTAGGGGTTAAGCCCAAATCACAGTCAGACGCTGTCAAAATTTGCATGTGAAACTAGAGAGCGTCAATTCACACACTGCGTAGCATATGCCAATTTAATTGTCTCGAGAATCCATAATAAACTGTTGTATTTGCTATGTAGTCCTTGTGAATTATTGATTGTTGTTGTTACTTTTGACTCACCATATATGTCCTACAGAAGCCACTGTACCTGCCTATTAAACTGTTATGTTAGCTAGCTAATATACCCGAGCAGTTTATAAATAATTTAGCTATTCTCGTTCATTCTACATAACAGTATTATTTTGTGAAATTGGAGTTCCTTCGAGTTTCCCAGCCATAGCCTGCCAAGGCTATATGCCTGTGATCGAAATCAACACAGGCATAACGTTATTGTTTTCAAATATGCACTGGCAGTGTTATTATTATCAAAACTAAATAGACACTATAACTTAGACACTGTACATCACAGGATATGGTCAGATGATAAGTTGGCTTTATTCAGTGTCAAAATATTTATTCAAAAACAATGAGGACTCGGTATGATGTGGTTCTTTACCGTCTTATGTGGACAGTGGCTTCACTCTTGTCGTATATTCACTCATGTGATCTTCTCTTGTCACTTTTACGAACGCTTTTCCAACATTACTTCAGTCAAATTCTGGTCAAATAAAATAAAATATCCCAAAATACAAAATAAAGTTTTACTTGTCGTATTGGGACTTTTAGTTGGAAGGTTGAAACCAAACATAATGTTTATTAACAGCAACCTAATTCTGCAATCTTCTTTTAAACAGTGATTAAACATAGGCAGTGTCAACCCGGTCTCAGAGCATTTTGTATTAATCTGTACGTAAATCCGACATACTCAATTTAGTATGACATGTTACAGTATGGTATGTATTAATTTGTATATGTGACAAATTGCAATTTGTATGATATGTTACAAATTATGTGGCTAACGTTAGCTAGGATAGAAGTTAGGGTTAAGGGTTAAGGTTAGGAGTTAGGCAAGGGTTAGCTAACATCAGCAAATTATCTAAAATGCTAAAGTTGTCCATGATGAGATTTGAACACGAAACCTTTGAGTTGCTATACATTTCCGTTATACACCAACCCGACCAAAAGTAAAAACCCAACCCGACCAAAAGTAATGGTGATGGACTGCGCTATTAGTATGCATAGGAGGCCTTCAATATTGAAGTGCTATTCTGAACAGTTTTAAATCAATGTACAGGTAACTGCCAAAATAATGAATACACCTGAGTAAATGAAGTGTTTGCTTCCACACAGGTGTGGTTCCTGAGTTCATTAGGAAATTAACTTCCCATCATGCTTAGGGTCATGTATAAAAATGCTGGGCAGTCCATTATTTTGGCTACCATGGCTATGCTCCCATCCAAAGGGCACGAGTGGTCACAATGTAAACCGTATGCCATGGCCATCACAGTCACCAGATCTCAACCCAAATGAACACAAATGGGAGATTTTGGAGCAGCCCCTGAGAGTGTTTTCCACGACCATCAACAAAACACCAAATTATGGAATTTCTTATGGAAGAATGGTGTCGCATCCCTCCAATAGAGTGCCAGTGTAACGGCTGTGAAACGGCTAGCTTAGTTAGCGGTGTGCGCTAAATAGCGTTTCAATCGGTTACGTCACTTGCTCTGAGACCTTGAAGTAGTAGTTCCCCTTGCTCTGCAAGGGCCGCAGCTTTTGTGGAGCGATGGGTAACGATGCTTCGGGGGTGACTGTTGTTGATGTGTGCAGAAGGTCCCTGGTTCGCGCCCGGGTATGGGCGAGGGGACGGTTTAAAGTTATACTGTTACATTGATGCTGTTGACCCGGATTACTGGTTGCTGCGGAAAAAGGAGGAAGGTCAAAAGGGGGGTGAGTGTAACGGATGTGAAACGGCTAGCTTAGTTAGCGGTGTGTGCTAAATAGCGTTTCAATCGGTTATGTCACTTGCTCTGAGACCTTGAAGTAGTAGTTCCTCTTGCTCTGCAAGGGCCGCGGCTTTTGTGGAGCGATGGGTAACAATGCTTCGTGGGTGACTGTTGTTGATGTGTGCAGAGGGTCCCTGGTTCGCGCCCGGGTATGGGCGAGGGGACGGTTTAAAATTATACTGTTACACCAGACACTTGTAGAATCTATGCCATGGTGCATTGAAGCTGTTCTGGCTCATGGTGGTCCAATGTCCTATTAAGACACTTTATGTTGATGTTTCCTTTATTTTGGCAGTTACCTGTAGCTATACTGTTTGTAATTGTTAAAGTGTGTAAAATCTATGTAGCCTAACAAAGGTTCTTAGGATAGGCCTAAAGCAGGGTTCAAGACCTAATCTTGGAAGACCTAATCACAAGAATTAGGTTGTGTTGCATGCATCAACCAATGGTTGCGTACCACATCATCAACTGCGCCGTCGGACACCAGATTGTTATGACATAGGATTTGGTAATGTTGCGTTTGTGACGAGTGGGAAGGTGGTATTTACCACATAAGACTGTGAAGCATCCACATGAATGTCCCTCTAACTCGTAATTACTGGTGGGAAACTCGTCTATCATCCTTGCGCGCCAACCTCTCCCACATGCTGAACTCTGACGTAACCTACTAAGAAAATGGCCTCTAAAAGCATTTTCAGCAGTTAAATGTAACAAAACATTCTTTATAAAAAAATATGTATTAATATGGTTTTTGAACACGTATTTGTTTACTAGCATGATAGCTTTAATTTTAGTTTATGGTTGCAGCAGCTTGTTGAAAATAAAGGAGAGCCGCACACTAGGAGCTCAGATGCAAAAATGTAATATCCAACGTTTCGACAAGCAAGCTGTCTTCATCAGTGTATAATCACAAACACTGCAGGGTGACTCGTTGATATAGTGTCAAAAGACACACAGGTGTCTGTAATCATGGCCAAGTGTGGCCTAATATCATTACTTAATTCTCAAATATTAAAATGGCCTACAAAGAACAACATACAAAAAACAGATGGATAGCATACGATCATTGATTCATTTTAGACTACACTAGCTTACAAACAATTACAATGGCGAAAGTCACAACAATCACAAGAATGGATTCAGATGAAAGTCTACGTTGAGACCGAAAGGAGCAAGGGTCTTTAAATGAAAGATCCAGGCGGCCTCTCGTCATAAACCCATACAAGATTACTTTGAAAATCGCCAAAGGGAGCGTGATAAGATGATTGTTTCGGAGTCCCTTTTTGACATGCCGGGAGGTAATTCTGACCTCTCGAAAGAACTGTTACATGTATCTAAGCGCCAGATGAGAACGCATCTACATATTGTCACTCTTAGTGATTATGTGCGTCAAGGCACTATTCCACGGGGACTCAGGTGGCAAAAAGAACGATAATTGGGACAGCCCGCAGATGATTTCTGTGAGCGCTGTTGTGCCATCCTGAACAAATGCTCTATTGATTTAATGACATTAATTGATGACCAGTTGGGAAATGATTTTATTGAAATGGATAACACGATTAAAGACAAACGCACAGCTCTACAAATAGCTGTTAATGATGGTGGCATATTCAATGAACTGATAAACTAACCAGAAATAAAGGAACATAAAATCAATTCAACCAAGACAAAAAAGACAAGGCCGAGGATAAAGTCTACTTCTGACAAAGGAGGTTCCTCCTCTCCATGGCAGACGCAGGAGGGATGCCGCTTACTTCGATCCACCCCCGTCTGACCAACACTCCACAACCAGCGCCTCATCGGCTTCCAGTGGCAGTTTTTTATTCAACGAGAAACCGGGCCGACCGAAGGGCGGAGGTGGCCGCAGGCACGCTCATCGACGAGATGCCGCACCCGACGGGGTGAGAAGAAACGACTTTCAGAGGCAGAGGGGACCATTCACACGGTCCCAGAACCCACAGGACTGAGTGTCTTTAATTTATCAAGCAAGATATTGAGCCCTGCCCATGTCTCCTTGCTTTGTAAAGGACACCAGCAGTATGATCTCTATCATTGAATCTCTTGATCCTCTCCCTGAGAATACCTTGTTAGTTACTTTTGATGTTGAGTCGTTATACACAAATATTCCACACGAGGGCGGTATTGAAGCTATGAAGCTAACATTTTCTTCTGCAACGTGACCCTAATTAACTACCTTCCAGTGCCTGCATTATAACATTGGCTGAAATAGTACTCGCACACAACTACTTCATGTTTCTAAACTATTTCTTTATTCAGACGAAGGGTACTGCTATGGAATCCCCCATGGATCATAACTATGCTAATTTGTATGTGATGGAGCAAGTCTATTTTCAATCCTCTCAAATGTTTTCTTGCCTAACATCATTATATTGATATTTTTTTCTATTGAGGGGTGATGCAAAACAGCTCCAGGCATTTTATGCTTTTCTTAACTCCTGTTCTGATCATTTGAAATGTACTATACAAACTGATTTGACGTGTATCAAATTTCTTGATCTTCTGATCTTTGTGTGAAAATACTGTTCTATACACTGATCTTTACAGGAAACCTACTGATCGTAACTGTTTGTTGAGGACTGACAGTTGTCACCCACTTCCCTTGAAAATTAGTTTTCCCTACAGCCAATTCTCTCTAATCAAAAGAATTTGCAAAAGACATTCAGGTTTCGACAGAAGTATGGCTGAGACGCAAAGACGATTCAAGTTTTCTACACCGCGAGCCAGCACCTCGTCTAAATAGGTGTGCGTTTATTTTTCTTCTAGATTGCAGCAGCTTGCTGGCCATGAGCCAATTTGCGTTTCTCGACGTGCATCCAACTGGTATTTACCGCTTCACACACTGATAATTACTACCTTCCCACATGGTTATCAATGCAGCATTAGCTGATACGTAAAATACCTATCCAGGCGTTGTAAGATCTGGCATGCATCAGCAACGTCTGATCAGGGGAACACAACCACGCTTTCGCTAAATCCACAGCCAACTGTGAATACTTACAGATTAACACATGCGCCATCATTTTGGAGGAAACAGGTGGTGGTCATAGCCTTAATATATAGACAACTCTTGTGCCCAAAATCCTGTTTTAGCATGGGCATTGCTTATTGAGGACTTTCACAATTTTGAAGTAGTCAACTGGTTGGGACTTCCTTTGAGTTAAGGCAAGATCACATAATTTCATCCAGGTCATCAGGAGGAATCAGGCAATGAATTCTACTTGTGAGGAAACATTCCATAACAGTAGGTGGCAGTAAATTTCCAACCTTGGCTTCATACCTGTTCAAACAATTACACTCCAGGTGGCAGTATGCACCCTTTCAGTCTGCTTATCAACTCATGGAAGTAGTAGAAGAATAAACTGTGCTACTTCAAAATTAAGATGGCCTCTATTGCGCTGCCCATGTGCTTACAGAGGGCATAATGGGACAGATACAAAGAAGAGTCCTTGAAGGTTAGTGCTATCCAGGGTCCTTGGGATGTCCCTACCTTAATCCTTACCATAACCATTTTAAATGTTAACTTCAATGGGTAGGAAGTCCTAAGGATTCCAGGTTGCAAGGACCTTGAGTATCTCTACGGTGGTGGTGCAGTCTCCTTCATACATGCACCCAATCAGAGCACACAAGCAATACATTCAAATGGAACAATATGCTCACGGAACAAAATCACATGATTACCCACCATTTTCTGCAATTCATGGAGCCACTACCCTGTTACAGTTTAATAACTGATTAATTATATCAAATATTATGTATATACTGACAAGACACATGTCGCTCCGCACTAACAATGGGAGTAGTCCACAAAGCTCACGGCGGACTGTCTAGCTCCTGCCTATATTCTTTCTTTCTTTTGGCTTGACAAATACATCTCATTTTTCACATCCTTTTTTGTATATTCGATGAGGGTTATTGACGTCAACTGCCTGTATTTAATGGAGAGAGATGTGGTGGTGTAAAGTACTTAATTAAAAATACTTTAAAGTACTACTTAATCACCCTGTCGTCTTAGATTATGAAATGATGCTTTACAGCGAAAGCAATCTTTTTTTGGTATCTGTACTTTACTATTTATATTTTTGACAACTTTTAAGAAGTAGGGGGCACACGGAGCAGAGGAATGGTTTCCCTTACAACAACCTTATCCAAATGGCAAACTTAAGTATATTGTAATATTGTAACGACCCTGAGTTTATAAGAAACTTTTGCGGCACAGTCGATAGCACGCCGGACCTCAGGCTAGAAGGTCGAGGGTTTGAGACCTGCTCCCTGCTGTTTCATTACAATATTTAGAACCAAATACTTTAAAACATTTACTCAAGTAGTATTTTACTGGGTAACTTTTACTTGAGTAACATTCTATTAAGATATCTATACTTTTACTCAAGTATGACAATCGGGTACTTTTTTCACCACTGGAGAGATGCTACCAGCGTCATCCCATGAATATGCATAGCCATCTCGAGATCAATATAAACTCCCATATAAAGTGTTTCCCCCCCACCCAAAAAAAGTTGCCCGGTATGTCACGTCAACTACTTAAATCAGTACAACATAAGCATTACAAAACATATATTCAATCAAATAAACCTCACGTAGCAAATAAGCCATTCATTTTTTTATTGACGAAATTCGGTCGACACTCTCATTGACCTGCATAGAAAATAAATCCTTGCTTGGTGGGCGAAACAACTAAAAAACGCCACCTGCTGGAGGGAGTCAGATTTTCAGACGAATTGGGCTTCTCTCTTCAGCTCTCATTGCATTCAAGTCAACAGTCAACTTCCCACAGGTTTTCTCTGAATACATTTTCTGCAAGCAAAGGCTATACAGATTTAGCATTTCAGGGCTATTCCAATAATTATAATTGTGAATGTGTGTTAACAAGTTGTGAATGCGGGTTAAGTAGCCTACTACAGTAGCTAGCGAAGGAGAAATACAGACCATCTAATGTAGCTTTTAGTACTATTACCTGTGTTGAATGCATTTCCTCTATGTATAATCATATTTGGAATTTAGATGTACTTATTTTCTATGTGATCGTGTGTTAAATAGCTAATTATTGTCAAAAAAGGTTGAGGGAAGGGGAATGGCTGTCGGTGTGGTCATGGGGTGGGAGTAAGATGGAGAAAAGTGGAACATGTTTTGAGTGAATATGGAGTGGTGGATCACACAGATCTTTTGGAAGAGCTACAGAAGGAAATTGAACATGACGAGAGTGAGGGTGAATTAACTGCGGTGGCAGCTTTGGTGAAGACTGCTGAGTTTGAGCCTCATCTTGATGATGACAAAGATATTCCTGGCCCAGTGGGAGTGAGATGTTTTGCCTTATGGATCTGATTCCTGGATGTGAGGTACCCATGATGCTGGCGATCAAAGTTGTCCAATGAGAGAAAGGCAGGTTGAGGTTGCCAAGATCAGAGTAGTCTACAAAGGTGTCCTATGCTGAGGTAGTGAAGAGAGTAGTAGAGGAAGATGGGTCCAGGGTGAGGGCTCTTAAGAGGATCCCTATGAGTAGGCCGAGGCCAATAGAGTGATCGGAATAACCTGTGCTTCGTTAAGGTTGTTTTTGTTTGGTGCTCTTGGCCATGGTTGTCAAGTACTGCAGGAATGACATGTAAATCAGCGAGGATAGATGTGGTGGCAGCTGCAGAGAAGTACTTGGGTGTACAATATGTTTTGAACAGGATCAGATGGGGCCAAAGCAATGGAATAGTTTTGTGGTTTTAATGGGTGCAGGGTTAGTTGGTCATTTGTATTTTTTTCACAAAGTGTAATGAATTCATACTGTACTACAGATTAGTAGGCTGATACACTGCCAATACAGTAGGTGGCGGTAGCTACCTAAAACATTTGAAGAAAAAGAAGAGCCAGCGGAACAATAGCGCTGCCTGGAACCTATGATTATGGTCCTCGTATCAAGGGGGGGACGTTAAACCGCTGGACCAAGCTTTTCTTATGTTTTGTAATGTACAATCCAAGGTTGTGTGGGAGCTGAATTTACTTGGTGAGTTATTAACGCTATCATCTAACGTTACCTATCGTATTGAATTTGGGCAGTATCAACACTAAACGAGACCTTGGCGGCATGAGCAGGTACGATTTATATGTAGTTTGTAGCTACCAAAGCAACTTACCCGGTAGCTAGCTACATTAGCCTGTGCATGTTTACTAATGAATAATTGTTTCCTATGGATTTTTTTTATTTTTAGAAACGAACAGTAGTTAGCTAGTATATGTTATATTGTGTAGCTAAATTAGCGAGATAATATTAAGGGGTTTCTCAATGCTCTTTCACATCGGCTGTATTGAGAATATTCTGGCCAACCATGTCTGTCTTGTTAGCTAGCAGATTGTAACTGCTAATGATGCTCCATTAGCCTTACATGATAAGTACCGTTTGGCGTAGCACTGAATTTTCGAACAACCTTAACTTTGCGATAACTTCGTTCTCAATTCGGTCAAACACGTATCTTCTAACATGTCCCTTTCCAGTTGCATGTTTTTCGTTTTGAATTCAGAAAATGCTCCGTTATTAAATACGTACTATACAGAAATCGCTCTTCCTTTTCCTGGCTGTTAAAATTCGAATAATTCCCATAATTTCAGTTGGTGACAGCAAGCAAGTAGTGTATAGTGTAGGGAATCATTTTACCATCTAAACCACTGTGAAATGTATTTTCCATAACCAAAAATACAGTGGTGTAAATTACTAAAGTAAAAATACTTTAAAGTACTACTTAAGTCGTTTTTGGGGGGGAGGGGGTTATCTGTACTTTACATTACTATTTATATTTTTGACAGCTTTTACTTTACTATATTCCTAAAGACAATTATCACTATTGTCTAATTCGCGCATTTATAAAGATAACATTCCTGGTCATCTGTCTGAGTGTTGAACTGCGCCCCTGGCTATCCCTAAATATATATTTTTTAAACAAGAATCGTGTCGTCTGGTTTGTTTAATGTAACACATTTTAAATGATTTATACTTTTGATACTTAAGTACATTTTAAACCAAATACTTTTAGACAAGTAGTATTTTACTAGATTACTTTTACTTTAGTTATTTTCTTTTTTAAAGTATCTTTACTTTTACTGCAAAAAATGTATTTTCAGCTCTTTGAAGCTGGTGTACCAAACTGAAAGTAAAACACACAAAAACGAAAGTTACGAACGGGAAGTATAGAAGTAATGCACATAGAACAAATACCGCTTCTTAGACTTGCTTTCAATATGAGTGACAGATCTATAATGCACATTTGTATGTGAATATGTCTGGGTTGCCCAAAAAGTTACATATTGCAGCTTTAAAGAAATCAATGTTTTGTTCCATGAACTAATCCAACCTTGTACTCCATCTTGTATATTTTAACTCTTCTCTCATTAATCGAGACAGTTGTGTCATGACGTGACACTTTGGTGTGGACCCACCTGTCTCAGTCATTGGGCTAGTTTTAGTGGTGAACGCAACAGACTGTTGACACAGGATGTTGTTGGTACCTTAATTGGGGAGAACGGGCTTGTGGTAATGACTGGAAATACATCAAACACAGCTATTCCATTTGCTCCATTCCAGCCGTTATAGAGCTGTTCTCTCCTCAGCAGCCTCCTGTGGTTGATGAAAGTCGAAGAGTGAAGTCGGGGTAGGTGCATCTGTAACAGCCGAAAGTCGGACACTGATGTGGATTTCCACCCGCAAGGTTCAGTGCAACATGAGTGTTTATAAAAGTTGTCTCCAATCCCCATATCACACACTCACAAACTGAAAATGTGTGTCTATTGAACATAAATTGGTGAGAGACCATTATTTTACATTCATTTCTACACATCCACTGAATACATGAATTGCGGCAAAGTTGGTTCCTGTTTGTCACGTCTTTGGTCATGTTCGCATCAAAAACACCTTAATGATTGATTGACAATAGAGCCTCCCACAATGCAGGCGATGAATGTTTATCCCCATAATGCAACACACTTTAAAAGGCCGACTTGACAAAACTGAAAAGCTTGAATGCCCAATGAAAGAAGATATATAAATAGTTTAAATATACATTTATAAATAGGCAAGATGGCAGCATACACATTGTTGGATTACTTCATGGAGCAAAAAACAAACATTTTAATAACTTGAGTTTTTTTCTAAATTCAAACAAACCACCTGCAACTGAACACTGATATTTTAGAAGATATGTTTGGGCGAATCAAGAACGAAGATTGTATCGCCAACTTAAACTTGTGGAAAATTCTGTGCTACACAAAACAGTACTTATCCTGTAAGGGCTAATGGAGCATCACATTAGCTAACAGATTGCAACAGACTAATATCTTACTAGCTAGCGAAGGGTTTTGCTTCCTTGCTTTACCAAATATATGTTTTATAAATTCTGTTTTTATCTGTATTTTTACCAGTGAAGTTGAAGTCAGAAGTTTACATACACCTTATCCAAATACATTTAAACTCAGTTTTTCACAATTCCTGACATTTAATCCTTGTAGAAATTCCCTATCTTAGGTCATTTAGGGTCACCACTTTATTTTAAGAATGTGAAATGTCAGAATAATAGTAGAGAAATATTTCAGCTTTCATTTATTTCTTCACATTCACAGTGGGCCAGAAGTTTACATACATACCCAATTATTATTTGGTAACATTGCCTTTTAAGTTGTTTAACTTGGGTCAAACGTTTCGGTGACTTTTGGCCCATTCCTCCTTACAGAGCTGGTGTAACTCAGTCAGGTTTGTAGACCTCCTTTCTCACACACTTTTTCAGTTGAGGTCAGGGCTTTGTGATGGTCACTCCCATACCTAGACTTCGTTGTCCTTAAGTCTTTTTTGCCAACTTTGGAAGTATGCTTGGAGTCATTGTCCATTTGGAAGACCCATTTGTGACCAAGCTTTAATTTCCTGACTGATGTCTTGAGATATTGCTTCAAAATATCCACATAATTTTCCTCCCCCATGATGTAATCTATTTTGTGAAGTGCACCAGTCCCTCCTGCAGCAAAGCACCCCCATAAGAGGATGCTGCCACCCCCGTGCTTCGCGGTTGGGATGGTGTTCTTCGGTCATTATGGCCAAACAGTTGTATTTGTGTTTCATCAGACCAGAGGACATTTCTCCATGTGCAGTTGCAAACCGAAGTTTGGCTTTTTTTAATGGCGGTTTTGGAGCAGTGGCTTCTTCCTTGTTGAGCGGCCTATCAGGTTATGACGATATAGGACTCGTTTTACTGTGGATATAGATACTTTTGTACCTGTTTCCTCCAGCATCTTCACAGGGTCCATTGCTGTTGTTCTGGGATTGATTTACAATTTTCACACCAAAGCACGTACATTTCTAGGAGACAGAATGTGTCTCCTTCCTGAGCGGTATGACAGCTGCATGGTCTCATGGTGTTTATACTTTCATGCTATTGTTTGTGGAGATTAACGTGGTACCTTCAGGCATTTGGAAATTGCTCCCAAGGATGAACCAGACTTAAAACCAGAGGTTGATTTCTTTTGACTTTCACATGATGTCAAGCAGAGGCACTGAGTTTGAAGGTAGGCCTTGAAATGCATCCACAGGTACACCTCCAATTGACTCAAATGATGTCAATTAGCCTATCAGAAGCTTCTAAAGCCATTACATAATTTTCTTGAATTTTCCAAGCTGTTTAAAGGCACAGTCAACTTAGTGTATGTAAACCTCTGACCCACTGGAATTGTGGTACTGTGAATTTTAAGTTAAATAATCTGTCTAAACACTTTTTGGATAAATTACTTGTGTCATGTACAATGTGATGTCCTAACCGACTTGCCAAAACTATAGTTTGTTAACAAGAAATTTGTGGAGTGGTTGAAAAATGTGTTTTAATGACCAACCTGAGTGTATGTAAACTTCTGACTTCAACTGTAGCTAGACTTGTTGTTATGCCTTAACACTGCTGAAGTGGTGCTGTCAGTTTAGCCCAATCTATCCCTGAACCTATCAGTTATAAACATGAAGGTTTAGTTAGTTCAGAAACGTTCACATTAACACATTTCAATGTTTTCACACCCAGGTGAATCCAGATAGGAGCAGCATCTGACTCGACTGAAGCTTGAACTTATAAACCCACTGCAGTCATGCTACTCCCCATCCTTGTCCGTGAGTCCCTATGCTGCTCAAAGAACTCTGTCTTACTGACATCCTCAAACATACAAACCTGTATCAGGGGTCTTCAGGGCAAGGGAGCCAGGGGCCTCCACAGCTATGCCCAGTGGTTCCTCTGTAGGAGGCTTCCCTCACGCATCAACACCCAAATACGGGGGGCCAAGAGTTGGAAGAGCCAGACCAAGCAGCAGGAGGATGAGTGGAGGAAGAGGAACAAGACAGTGCTGACGTATATCGCTGCTGCGGGGGTGGGGATGATCGGCATGTCCTACGCTGCTGTACCCCTCTACAGACTCTACTGCCAGGTAGAAGCAGAATCATATATTTAGAGAGTATGGACATTAAAGTTTCTGTATTATGTATTTACATGACACTGTAATTCAAAATGGCGTCCATGTTAAACTATATGGCTCTGGGACGGGTAGGAGAGCAGAGATGGACCCAGAGAGACGTAAAATGTTTGATACAGTAGTACTGCCACTTGAAGATTTTTAATGTTTTATTTATGGAGGTAGATATAGTAGCACATCTCAAATTGCTGGTTTGCTTACAAGTCATTATAGAAGCCTTCATGAAATCTAGAGCTAAGCATTACAAGAAGACCTGAAAATAGTGGGTGAAAGATGGATGGATTTATTAGATAGCTGAGTGTCTCATCTGTTGTGTGTGTCTCTAGGCGTCCGGTCTGGGTGGGACGGCGGTGGCAGGTCACGATGCAGAGCAGGTGGAGACGATGACGCCGGTGATGGACCGCATCATTAAGATCACCTTCAACGCTGACACACACGCCAGCATGCAGTGGAACTTCCGCCCGCAGCAGTCTGAGATATACGTAAGACATGCTTAATATAGTGCTCACTCGCTCTCCCTCCACACACACACAGTAAGGAGGATACATTAGAAGACTGACAATTAAACCATTACTTTTAGCAGAAAACAAATCATTATTGTGTGTTACAATAGAGGTATTTTATTATGTGTTTTAGTTATCTTTATTATTATTATGTTTTTTGTACAGGGACAATGAACAACAAAACATAACTTTCAGTACACTTGAGAAAAGATACGTTGTACCAGATTTAGCCAACAGCTAATATCCATCGGCAGTCCCCAGGCAGGTGAACAAGAAAAACATTATAATGGACATATAGATGCGTTTCCACAATGAAGTCAAGACATTGTTCACGAGTATGTTTGTGTTGTTACAATAGGTATTTTATTGTGTGTGTTACAATATAGGTATTTTATTGCGTATGTTGTGTTCCAGGTGGTTCCAGGAGAGACTGCCCTGGCCTTCTACAGAGCCAAGAACCCTACAGACAAACCTGTTATTGGGATCTCCACCTACAACGTTGTGCCCTTTGAGGCTGGACAGTACTTCAACAAGATACAGGTACTAATGAACATGTAGTCCATGTCATTTATTTTATTTAAAAATATATATATATTTCACCTTTATTTAACCAGGGAGGCTAGTTGAGAACAAGTTCTCATTTACAACTGCGACCTGGCCAAGATAAAGCAAAGCAGTTTGACACATACAACAACACAGAGGTACACATGGAATAAACAAACATACGGTCAATGATACAGTAGAAAAAGTCTATACAGTGTGTGCAAATGAGGTAAGATAAGGGAGGTAAGGCAATAAATAGGCCAGGGTGGCAAAGTGATTACAATATACCAATTAAACACTGGAGTGATTGATGTGCAGAAGATAAATGTGCGAGTAGCGATACTGGGGTGCAAAGCAGCAAGATAAATAAATACAGTATTGGGATGAGGTAGTTGGATGGGTTATGTACAGGTGCAGTGATCTATGAGCTACTCTGATAGCTGGTGCTTAAAGCTAGTGAGGGAGATATGGGTCTTCAGCTTTAGTGATTTTTGCAGTTCGTTCCAATCATTGGCAGCAGAGAACTGGAGGGGAAGGCGGCCAAAAGAGGAATTGGCTTTGGGGGTGACCAGTAAGATATACCTGCTGGAGCGTGTGCTACGGGTGAGTGCTGCTATGGTGACCGGTGAGCTGAGATAAGGCGGGGCTTTACCTAGCAAAGACTTGTAGATGACCTGGAGCCAGTGGGTTTGGCGATGAGTATGAAGCGAGGGCCATTCAACGAGAGAGTACAGGAGGATGCTGTGAAGGATGCTTTGTTGTGAAATAGGAAGCTGATTCTAGATTTTATTTTGGATTGGAGATGCTTTATGTGAGTCTGGAAGGAGAGTTTACAGTCTAGCCAGACACCTAGGTATTTGTAGTTGTCCACATATTCTAAGTCAGAACTGTCCAGAGTAGTGATGCTGGATGGGCGGGAGAGTTGTATGACATTGTAGCTCGTCTGGAGGTTAGTTAACACAGTGTCCAAAGAAGGGCAAGGTGTGTACAGAATGGTGTCGTCTGCATAGAGGTGGATCAGAGAATCACCAGCAGCAAGAGCGACATTGTTGTATACAGAGAAGAGGCAGCCTGAGAATTGAACCCTGTGGCACCCCCATAGACTGCCAGAGGTCCGGACAACAGGCCCTCCGATTTGACACACTGAACTCTATCAGAGAAGGATTTGGTGAACCAGACGAGGCAGTCATTTGAGAAACCAAGGCTGTTGAGTCTGCCGATAAGAATGTGGTGATTGACAGAGTTGAAAGCATTGGCCAGGTCGATGAATACGGCTGCACAGTACTGTCTCTTATCGATGGTGGTTATGATATCGTTTAGGGCCTTGAGCGTGGCTGAGGTGCACCCATGACCAGCTCTGAAACCAGATTGCATAGCGGAGAAGGTACGGTGGGATTCGAAATGGTTGGTCATCTGTTTGTTAACTTGGCTTTCGAAGACTTTAGAAAGGCAGGGTAGGATAGATATAGGTCTGTAGCAGTTTGGGTCTAGAGTGTCTCCCCTTTGACGAGCTGCCCGGCTGATTTGTAGGAGTCCAGATTTTGCCGCTCTTTCAGAACATCAGAACATCCCGGGTATCCTGGATATTGACCTCATCCCGTCAGTTGAGGATGCCTGGTCATTCTTTAAGAGTAACTTCCTCACCATCTTAGATAAGCATGCTCTGTTCAAAAAATGCAGAATTAAGAACAGATATAGCCCTTGGTTCACTCCAGACCTAACTGCTCTCGACCAGCACAAAAACATCCTGTGGCGGACTGCAATAGCATCGAATAGTCCCCGCGATATGCAACTGTTCAGGGAAGTCAGGAACCAATACACGCAGTCAGTCAGGAAAGCAAAGGCCAGCTTTTTCAAGCAGAAATTTACATCCTTTAGCTCCAACTCCAAAAATTTCTGGGACACTGTAAAGTCCATGGAGAACAAGAGCACCTCCTCCCAGCTGCCCACTGCACTGAGGCTAGGTAACACGGTCACCACCGATAAATCCATGATAATAGATCATTTCAACAAGCATTTCTCAACGGCTGGCCATGCCTTCCTCCTGGCTACCTCGACCAACAGCCCCAGCTTGTCATTTACCCAAATCAAGATAGCAGATGTTCTGAAAGAGCTGCAAAACCTGGACCTGTACAAATCAGCTGGGCTTGACAATCTGGACCCTCTATTTCTGAAACTATCCGCCGCCTTTGTCGCAACCCCTATTACCAGCCTGTTCAACCTCTCTTTCATATCGTCTGAGATCCCCAAGGATTGGTAAGCTGCCGCAGTCATCCCCCTCTTCAAATGGGGAGACACCCTGGACCCAAACTGTTATAGACCTATATCCATCCTGCCCTGCCTATCTAAGGTCTCCGAAAGCCAAGTCAACAAACGGATCACTGACCATCTCGAATCCCACCGTACCTTCTCCGCTGTGCAATCTGGTTTCCGAGCCTGTCACGGGTGCACCTCAGCCAAGGTTCTAAACAATATCATAACCGCCATCGATAAAAGATGCAGCTGTCTTCATCGACCTGGCCAAGGCTTTCAATTCTGTCAATCACCATATTCTTATCGGCAGACTCAGTAGCCTCGGTTTTTCTAATGACTGCCTTGCCTGGTTCACCAACTACTTTGCAGACAGAGTTCAGTGTGTCAAATCGGAGGGCATGTTGTCCGGTCCTCTAGCAGTCTCTATGGAGGTGCCACAGGGTTCAATTCTCGGGCCGACTCTTTTCTCTGTATATATATAAATGATGTTGCTCTTGCTGTGGGCGATTCCCTGATCCACCTCTACGCAGACGACACCATTCTGTATACTTCTGGCCCTTCCTTGGACACTGTGCTATCTAACCTCCAAATGAGCTTCAATGCCATACAACACTCCTTCCGTGGCCTCCAACTGCTCTTAAACGCTAGTAAAACCAAATGCATGCTTTTCAACCGTTCGCTGCCTGCACGCGCACGCCCGACTAGCATCACCACCCTGGATGGTTCCGACCTAGAATATGTGGACATCTATAAGTACCTAGGTGTCTGGCTAGACTGTAAACTCTCCTTCCAGACTCATATCAAACATCTCCAATCTAAAATCAAATCTAGAGTCTGCTTTCTATTCCGCAACAAAGCCTCCTTCACTCACGCCGCCAAACATACCCTAGTAAAACTGACTATCCTACCGATCCTCGACTTCGGCGATATCATCTACAAAATAACTTCCAATACTCTACTCAGCAAACTGGATGCAGTTTATCACAGTGCCATCCGTTTTGTTACTAAAGCACCTTATACCACCCACCACTGCGACCTGTATGCTCGAGTCGGCTGGCCGTCACTACATATTTGTCGCCAGACCCACTGGCTCCAGGTCATTTACAAGTTCATGCTAGGTAAAGCTCTGCCTTATCTCAGTTCACTGGTCACAATGGCAACACCCACCCATAGCACGCGCTCCAGCAGGTGTATCTCACTGATCATCCCTAAAGCAAACACCTCATTTGGCCGCCTTTCCTTCCAGTTCTCTACTGCCTGTGACTGGAACGAATTTCAAAAACGGCTGAAGTTGGAGACTTATCTCCCTCACCAACTTTAAACATCAAGCACTGCAGCTCACATCAGTGTTGTAGTAATCGAGACAGGTCTCGCTTTAGGTGGTCTTGAACACAACACTGGCTCACACACAGCTTCATATACATTATTTAGTTTGCTGTGGGGACCTAAATTGAACCTCTGATATTTACCTCCATATTGAATCTCTTCTCCCCTCCCAGTGTTTCTGTTTTGAGGAGCAGCGGTTGAACCCTAAAGAGGAAGTGGACATGCCCGTGTTCTTTTACATTGACCCTGAGTTTGACGAGGACCCACGTATGGCCCGTGTCGACACCATCACACTCTCATACACCTTCTTCGAGGCCAAGGAGGGACAGAAACTACCCCTCCCCGGATATAGTCCGATTTCCCTACACAGCTAAAGATTGGCCTCATACTATTTATTGTTCTCCTCAGAGATGCTGAGTTAGTCCAATATATACAGGCATTCAATCCATTTCGTCACTACAGAATGTTACTCAAAATGTTACGGTGTGTGTATTAGACACAGATGATTGCTGTAATATCAGTCATTCATCCCTGAATCAGATAATGCGAAGATAATATACGAAAATGATCATGTACAGAGAAGGGGTTATGTAAAAATGTTGTCCATGTGATGAATAGTTAACTTATCAAGTGTCTTTAAGACTGTACAGTGTTCTTCAATCAAATAAATTATGATTTTAGCTTTGAGGAATAATCAGACTGTTCTACCCCCCCCCCCCCCTTAAGGGTCAATTTATCCCTCTGAACTTTGCAAATGCCTTTTGTGTTTGTATTGCTGCAATTTCACCACTAGAGGTCATCTGCCGAATGATACATCAATGTCATGTTTGCCATTTATTTTCCCATTTACCTGCTCATAATCGGTGACAATTCAAAAACAGTGTTGTTCTCTGAGAACTTTCATCTGAGAATTTCCCCACAATCTTTTAAAGTTTTCATTTTCAATTGCTACCATTGTTGTGCTTATTTCTTTTAGAAACATTTCATTTTGGGCCTGTCGATAACAATTTACATTTGTAAAGTACTTTTCATCATACAGGAATAATCTGTGTTTAAAAAAAAAACCTATAGGTACCAGTCAAGTTTGGACACATACTCATTCAAAAGTTTTTATTTTAATTTTAATTTTTTTTTTTTTTTTTTACACCCGCTTGATGAAGATCCCAAACTCCTCCTGTGTTTGATCTCTGCAGCCACCTATGATTTTCAACCCTGGATGAGAAACAAGGGACTGAAGTAAGGGTAACACTTTACACTACTGGTCAAAAGTTTTAGAACACCTCATTCAAAGGTTTTTATTTTTACTATTTTCTAAATTGTAGAATAATAGTGAGGACATCAAAACTATGAAATAACACACATGGAATCATGTAGTGAACACTTTTGGTTCTCTCAATTTAAAACAGCAACTCCAGCTTCTCACTGATCTCTTCATGTTCCCTGGAGAGATCGACCATCTGCTTCTGAACCTTAGTCCTGGCATCACGCTCAGCCTCAATTTCCTCCTCCAGCTCCTCAATATGGGCCTAGAACAGGGGGCAGGAGCAGGGGGGGATGAATACTTCAATACAGTAAAAAGCACCATCTTTACAATGTTAAGAAGCATAAGCAAGAAGCACCGTCTTTCAAGCAACTGAGCCACCAGGAAAAATGTGTGCTACCTGAAGAAATGTCAGTTTTTTTTCAGGAAAATATTCTGGTGTGCTTTCCTGTACTTGAGTTTAGGCCCTGTACTGTACCAGGAGTTCCTAGATCTCTTTCTGGAGCTGAGCTCCCAGAGAGTGCTCATCCTCAATCTTGCTGTGGCCTTGGTCAGAATGTTGACTTTGTCCTTTTCTCCTTACCAGTCATCCAGTGTCTGCTTGTGGGACTCCTGGAAGGCTTTCTTCTCCTTGGTCAGCTTGGCAGCACTCCTCTGTCAGGTGTTTGGAAAAAACACTGCCCAAAAAATAAAGGGAACACTTAAACAACACAATGTAACTCCAAGTCAATCACACTTCTGTGAAATCAAACTGTCCACTTAGGAAGCAACACTGACAAATTTCACATGCTGTTGTGCAAATGGAATAGACAACAGGTGGAAATGAGGGGCAATGAGCAAGACACCCCCAATAAAGGAGTGGTTCTGGTTCTGCAAGTGGTGACCACAGACCACTTCTCAGTTCCTATGCTTCCTGGCAGATGTTTTGGTCACTTTTGAATGCTGGCGGTGCTTTCACTCTAGTGGTAGCATGAGACGGAGTCTACAACCCACACAAGTGGCTCAGGTAGTGCAGCTCATCCAGGATGGGACATCAATGCGATGCGAGCTGTGGCAAGAAGGTTTGCTGTGTCTGTCAGCGTAGTGTCCAGAGCATGGAGGCGCTACCAGGAGACAGGCCAGTACATCAGGAGACGTGGAGGAGGCCGTAGGAGGGAAACAACCCAGCAGCAGGACCACTACCTCCGCCTTTGTGCAAGGAGGAGCACTGCCAGAGCGCTGCAAAATGACCTCCAGCAGGCCACAAATGTGCATGTGTCTGCTCAAATGGTCAGAAACAGACTCCATGAGGGTGGTATGAGGGCCCGACGTCCACATGTGGGGGTTGTGCTTACAGCCCAACACCATGCAGGGCGTTTGGCATTTGCCAGAAGAACACCAAGATTGGCAAATTCGCCACTGGCGCCCTGTGCTCTTCACAGATGAAAGCAGGTTCACACTGAGCACGTGACAGAGTGAAGACGCTGCGGAGAACGTTCTGCTGCCTGCAACATCCTCCAGCATGACCGGTTTGGCGGTGTGTCAGTCATGGTGTGGGGTGGCATTTATTTGGGGGGCCGCACAGCCCTCCATGTGCTCGCCAGAGGTAGCCTGACTGCCATTAGGTACCGAGATGAGATCCTCAGACCCCTTGTGAGACCATATGCTGGTGCGGTTGGCCCTGGGTTCCTCCTAATGCAAGACAATGCTAGACCTCATATGGCTGGAGTGTGTCAGCAGTTCCTGCAAGAGGAAGGCATTGATACTATGGACTGGCCCACCCGTTCCCCAGACCTGAATCCAATTGAGCACATCTGGGACATCATGTCTCGCTCCATCCACCAACACCACAGACTGTCCAGGAGTTGGCGGATGCTTTAGTCCAGGTCTGGGAGGAGATCCCTCGGGAGACCATCTGCCACCTCATCAGGAGCATGCCCAGGCGTTGTAGGGAGGTCATACAGGCACGTGGAGGCCACACACACTACTGAGCCTCATTTTGACTTGTTTTAAGGACATTACATCAAAGTTGGATCAGCCTGTAATGTGGTTTTCCACTTTAATTTTGAGTGTGACTCCAAATCCAGACCTCCATGGGTTGATAAATCTGATTTCCATTGATACTTTTTGTGTGATTTTGTGGTCAGCACATTCAACTATGTAAAGAAACAAGTATTTAATAAGAATATTTCATTCAGATCTAGGATGTGTTATTTTAGTGTTCCCTTTTATTTTTTGAGCAGTGTACTTTTCACAGACCCATTTTTATACATAAATTGACAATGTCAAATAAATCCTTTGGGATTGCACATTAGAAAATCCAATTTCCATTGTTGGTTCTTTGGTACTTTTGTAGATTTGACCCATTTTATACATAGAAATTGACAATGTAGGTATTTGGTTAAACAATCAATGTTAGTGATGGCTGTTTAACAGTGATGGCCTTGAGATAGAAGTTGTTTTTCAGTCTCTGTCCCAGTTTTGATGCACCTGTACTTTGAAATCACATTTTATTGGCCATATAGATGTTAATGTGAGTGTAGCCTTCTGGATGACAGTAATCTAACAATTTCACAACAACTACCTTATACACACAAGTGGGAATGAACAGGCAATGGCTAGGCAATATGGTAGATGGTTGTTGTCATTGATGATCATTATTAAAGTGGCCTTCCTAGTGACATTTATTACTGGTGGCTAGAGATTTGTCTGGAGGGCTGTTTAACAGTGATGGCCTTGAGATTTGTTTTTCCCTCTGTCCCAGTTTTGATGATGCTGACCTCGCCTTCTGGATGACAGACCTCATTGATGATCTTTTTGGCCTTCCTGTGACATCTGGAGAGTGTCTGGAGGGCAGGTTGTGGGCGGAGAGTCTTACGGTTGTGGGCGGAGCAGTTTCCGTACCAGGCGGTGATACAGCCTGACAGGATGCTCTCGATTGTGCATCTGTAAAGGTTGGTGAGTGTTTTTGGTGACAAGTCAAATTTGTTCAGCCTCCTGAGGTTGAATAGGCGCTGTTGCTCCTTCTTCACCACGCTATCTGTGTGGGTGGCCAATTTCAGTTTGTCCGTGATGTGTACGCCGAGGAACTTAACTTTCCATTTTCTCCACTACTGTCCCGTTTATGTGGATAGGGGGGTGCTCCCTCTGCTGTTTTCTGAAGTCCACGATTATCTCCTTTGTTTTGTTGACGTTGAGTGTGGTTATTTTCCTGACACCACACACTAGTTGTGCAACCTCTGACTAACTATTGCATGGGACATATCAATTCAATTCAAGGGCTTTATTGGCATGGCAAACATGTGTTAACATTGCCAAAGCAAGTGAGGTAGATAATATATAAAGTGAAATAAACAATAAAAATCACACATACAGAAGTTTCAAAACAATAAAGACATTACAAATGTCATTTATATATATATATATACAGTGTTTTAACAATGTACAAATGGTAAAGGACACAAATCTCTAGTCTAGCAATAGATACTGTTGTTTTAGCTGTATGGCATCATTGAATGAGATTGCCAATAGTTAGCTAAAATATATCAGTTAGCTAACAATTTACAGTAACAGCAGTTCATTTTTAAGTCAATACACTATCATTGTTGTGCTTAAAAGGTGACAGACAATGGTTTTCTTTATACAACAGCTAATAACATCATAAAATTATCTGCAATAATATTTTGGTCAGAGTAGATTTTGTATTCTCGATATAACACTAAGAGAGGCATGGCCATCTAATTACTAGACATTGTGAAAATTCCATAATCTGAAAAGGTTCAAAATTATCTGATTTAGTTTCCAATAAAGAACGCATATTTTGGCCAATGGGTAAAATAATGTTAATTGTGTTTAATTTTAATAAAACAAATGGTCTGTTTCTATCATCATGCATTCAAACATTAATTGAGTTATTTACCCTTGTGGGGATGGCCAAGATTAGGGTGACGAAATCAATGGATCACCGTTGGACTCGTCATCTTTCTTCTTGAATCCGGAGGACATAAAACAATATAGGGGTAAAATAGTTTTGGGAACATAAAATGTGATCAGATGTTTCATCGATGAGAAATTAGCAGAATGTAAACCCAGTTTCACCTAGTTCCATCCTCTCTCTACCCGCGACTTGACTTCCTCTCACTACCATATTTTGTGGTGAGAAAACGTTCTAAAGGGATGCTTCACCTTTATAGCCCCTGTTATGTGTCTGAGTTACCCCTTCCAAGCACATTAGGGCTAGTTAACATTCACTAGCTAGCTAACCAGTACATTTAGCAGAAAGGGTCTAGTTATATGGTAGCATTTAGCTAACCAGGATTACCATAGCTGTATAATTTGAATGTTGTAGTTAGCCACGTTTTGGTTAGTTAGTTTTGCAGCATCAATGGCTGTCTACCTAGCTAGCAAGCTAACTATTGTTTACTTATTGGAAAACAATAGCTAGATATTTCTGTTAAGTTTATTTGCTAGCCAACTAACTAGCTAACATAATTTTTACATGTGTTGTATCATCAATATTTTCTTAACTCAAAATTTAAGCTAGCTAGTTTTGGCTGTTTTGAACTGCAACCTAATCACATTGGGAATTTATTGGCTATAACTACTCTTTTTGCCTAGTAATGATGTCATTCTTGCGTTCTATGGTCAGAAAATGACATATTCACCAAAAAGTAGAAAATACTAAATTAGCATTATTATTAAGTGTTCTATTTTTGATGAAGACATTTGCCTCCTAGAAATGGAGAAACCTTACCTTGGCATTGTATAAGCGTTTAACCCCACCTATATGTTAACATTGACATGTCAAATTGTTTTTTGGTTTACATGCAACAACAAAAAACGAGATTTAAAAAACCTTAATTTTTCCCCTATCTTGTTGTTGCATATAAACCAAAAAACAACTTTATATTTCAATTTTCACATGTGAGTGGGGTTAAATGTGTATGCCTGTCATTGGCCAAATGCACAGCCAACACTTCCTGTCCCTCCAAAATAGCAGTTCACCTTTTTAATTCTATTAATCTACTATCTATTAATTAATCTATTAATGCCAAGATCAGGGATATTTCTCCATTTCTATTTTATATTTAAGCAAATATCTGGAGAAATTAATGCATTTTATTAATCAATCACAGACCAATATTTTGAAGAGATTGGCTACTGATGGGAGTTTGGACCATGTCTGGTTTGTTTAAAGATTGTTAAATGATGGAGCTGAGTAAACTGAAGAATAAGACCGGCTCGACCAACCATTTTAGAATCATTCCGATTGTATAGGCAGTCAAGTCGGAGATAGAACCATTACATTTAAACAGGATTTTAACAATTTATAAAACCATAGAGTTACACCTGGTATTGAGGGTGTAAAAAAAAACAAGGGGACTACATCTTCGCTTAAAGTGATGCTACAGAGGTTTTATATAATTTTAGCCAGTAGTTTGGAAAATAGCCCTCATGAGCCAAAACTGGACCCCGAAAATGGTGTACTACGTCATCCAGTTCGTATGTAACGCCCTGCAAAATAAAATGTAAATCCTGAATTCTTATATGTTACAAATTCAAATTAGTACAATAAGTTACGAATGTGTAAGTGCTTAAGATCCCATTCAATTTCCTTACGGGGAAAATGGGGTAAAGATTTGAAGATTAATATACAAGAAATTAAATGGGAAAAACAATTTTAAAAAGGGCAGAGTCCAAAACACAAATGGTTTAGTATAATATAATGAATAGATCTTACTGGTCTCCCTCTAAAATGCACAAGGCAAAAATGACAACCGACAGCAAATGTTGGAGATATAAATCAGATGACGCTGGCCTTGTTCATATCACCATTGGCCTCATGGGGAAATAGCTGAGCCATGTTTGGACTCGCCTTGTTGTGCTGTTCTCACTTGAACAGGAAGGTGGCGCGGCGGCCCATCATGGGCAAATTTTGCCATCAAACTTTGGCATCAGTCTGGCATTTTCTGGATTTATGAACAGTGAAATAAACAAGGTCGAATGATGACATTAGTGATCTTTAGGTCGGAGCTCTAGAAAGAGGCCCGAGTTCCCAACTTGGAATTCCGAGTTGGAAGACCGTCAAAAACATATTTTCCCCATCAGAGCTATTTTTTTTCAGAGTTCCTTGTCTGGAACTCACTGAAGTCTGAGATTTTCCAGTTCCAAGTTTTCAGTTGTTTTGAAAGCGGCAGAAGTCATGCTGGGTTGACAGCATGGCCAATGTTGAATGTTTATCCTTTTAAGCTTGGAAAAGAGACCCTTATACCCAGACTTTTACCGCACATCCACTCCATTGAATAGCAGGCTAGTGATTGTTTTGCAATGCTTGCAGTTAGCCAAACCACACATTGTTGAATTTGTGATTTCCAACTTGTGTAATGTTTATATCCAATGGCCAATTAGCACCGATACGTTTTATCTATAATTTCTCTTCATTATTCATCTTCAAATGACAAGGATTGAAAAGGATTTGCCAGTAGATTGTTGACTTGATTCATGATGATGACTGCTAGCTAAGATTTTGAATGTATGATGTCCAATCAAAGGGCGGCAGCGTAGCCTAGTGGTTAGAGCGTTGGACTAGTAACTGGAAGGTTGCGAGTTCAAACCCCCGAGCTGAACAGGCAGTTAACCCACTGTTCCCAGGCCGTCATTGAAAATAAGAATATGTTCTTAACTGACTTGCCTGGTTAAATAAAGGTAAAAAAATTTTTAATAAAATAAAAAGCTACTGTAGATATCACGTGATTTGACATCATTGTATCTGTGGCCAATGACCTTGAGCCTTCTTGGATGGGCACTTCTAATGTAACTATGGAAGCACCCAAGGGGCTTGAATTTTTGATCTCTCCCCGTAGATTTTGCGGTGACGTAGTGTCCCCATGAGTGACAGAACACTGAGCCAATCACGGCGCAACTAGAGAACATTACCAACCCCTACACTCTGCTGACTGCCCCACCACCACAGAAAACACTGAGCTAGGCTGAAACACCTGCATTTTGGAGCTGCCTTACTCAAGAAAGCAAAAAAGATACCATGTTTGTATGCAGCTTCATTAAGTCAATTATATACATTTTTTTTACATTGTTTGCAAACTGATATGGGAAACGTATTAATGCCAAAATAACATGCAAAACAGGGCCCCCCAAAAATGAAGGGTCGCCACAGGACTTTGACTCAAGATATTTCAGCTTTAAATGTTGTATTAATGAAGAAAATGTTCTACAAACAAAATTCCACTTTGACATTATGGGGTATTGTGTGTAGATCAGTGACACAAAATTTCAATGTTATAAATTCAGGCTGTAACACAACAAAATGTGGAAAAAGTAATTGGGTGTGAATACATTCTGAAGGCACTGTATATGAAAAAAACCCGTACACGTATCCATCTGAACTTTGCATCGAGAATGTTGCAAATGTATTATGTGTACTACCGACAATACACCACCCGAGGGCAGTAGATTAACTGCTGGTAGACGCACTCAAAAACTGTGGCGCACTAATAAACTCGATAGTGGACGATATTATCTGATGTAATATGAGCAAATGAAAAAAATACCACTCAAATAAAAGCAATGAACAGAACATTTAAGAAATTCTGTCAAATTTAAGTCGCATCTTATTTTCTTTAAATTATCTCAATTTCACAATATAAATTCAGTAAAATAGGCTACCAGCAATGTTTTATTATCTTGTACATTATGTCCCATACCATTGATGTTGTAGGCTAATAACGAATTCGTAATTAGGGTACAAAATATGTCCATGTCCGTATTCATTCTTCGAATCCATCCATAGTCTGGTGCCTGGTGTGCAATTACGCAATGGCCACAGTGGAGTTGGAACTGGCGCCAGAAGGCAGCTCTTCTCGTATTGTTACATAACCCATCTGATCAACAGACCCGCGGCATCCATCCACTACACTGTGTAAACAAAATTGTACTGCTGCGCAATGCAATGTTTACTCACTGATGAATGTAGGCTACACTGTCTCGTTTGATATTAGAATACCTCCATCATTGTATGATAGTCTATTTACAGGACAAGAGCAGCCTAATATGTTATATTCCTATTAAGCAGTAAATCACATGTAAACAGCCCTTCATTAATAATGGTGCAGTTGTATTTTTTTTAAATCATGTACTGTATAGGCTATGTAGCCTATTGTCTCATACTGTTTTTCTTAGATAAAACGTAAACCATTAAATTAGGTAATACTATTATTGATCAAGTTTTAATCCGTTTTTTCATTATAATTCCCTTGTCAACATGATTGTAACTGTTTTTCTCTGTTATGTGCTGTTGTTTTGGAGCGTGGCTGACTGCGCCATTGTTGTCTGAATAGAATAGCCTAATGTCCCTAAATCCTCCGAGGTGTTCTGCGCTACGTCAGAAATCAGAAATCGTGCCCAGCCAAAACAACAACAAACACAAACCGAGCCATGCTGGCTGTTGCTAAACCAGAGGCTGCTGCGGACAAACACTGACCCGTAATCAGTTCAACCAGCCGTCATCCTATCCCTTCCTACGGGATTAAAATCACGAACACTGATCTCAAATCAGTGGTAGGGTGGATTCCAGCTCAAACCGCACAAAACTTGGCTACCATTGGTAACCACACCCCCTATTGAATCAAATGGGTAGGCCTATATGGGGATTTTGACAGACGTTTGCAGCGACTAGCCTACTACCGACTCAAGACTGCCCTAGCAACCCGGTGGATGAGCCAACCATAACCGTGTAAAACTCGAGACTCTGCCGCTACTGGGGACAGGAAACGACAGAGATCAGAGAGAGCTGCGGAACAGTGTGGCTGGCTGGCGGTACAATACAGCGTTATAACAAGTATGGTACTTGGTATGGTACGTATGGTACTTTCAAGGCACGGTAGCGGGAATGGAGGATTTGTGGAATGACGATTTGAACACTGGGACAGGTTCGGCGTGAGCGGCAAGCTTTGATGTTACAGTGGAACACACTGTAGATGTAGGCTAATTTGTATATTTGTTTATGTTACATTGTGTTGTCACTTTCGTTGGCAAAGTTGACATTTATAGCTTTCATTCAAATTCCTATTTTAGGAGACTTCAAATCTGTGTTTGATGCATTTATTCTAAATGGATATAAATGGATAGAGTTCCCAGATATGAATTATGACTGATAATATAAGGCCATCCACTGGATAAACTGTCAAAGAACACCAGATTGAACTTGACTCGCTTCTTTGCTACTTTAATACGTGCGTCACACAGCTCAAATCTTGAGTTGGAAGAGAAATAAAAGTGATTGAACAATCTTGTACAAGTTGTTCCATGATGGAACATAATCATTCTTCACCGCGAGGATGAACCACAGAACCAGCCCCGTCAAGGCTTACGATTTTCTGCTTAAGTTTCTCCTGGTGGGAGACAGCGATGTGGGAAAGGGGGAGATACTGGCGAGCCTCCAGGACGGAGCCAGCGAGTCTCCGTATGGCTACAACATGGGTGAGTGTCCAGTATACAACGGCAGCCAGAACTATAAACAAACAAATTACATATTTTCATTTCAAACATGTATTTATAGAAAATATTGAAGATTACATGTTATAATCACCAGGACTAGATAATATAGAACTTGTTTCAATGTTTTTATTGCACAACAAACAAGTGGTCACACACAGTACGTTTTATGCACAGCTTGTTCTGGATGGTCCGTGTCATTAGAGCCCCGAAAAGTGTTGTGGTCGTCATGCTTTAGCTAGCCAGTGCACATTCTTTAGGTTTAAAGGGTTATATTTAGGATTAGTGGACCAATACCAAGACTGGACATGTCATCTTGGACATCTGAGAGTAAGTTTGCATCCCAATTGGCACCCGATAGTGCACTACTTCAGACCAGTGCCCTATTTAGGGTATATGGTGCCTTTAGGACCATATTGTGGATGATCATCATGTGTGACTGGACATATGGATTTAGATGTCACCCACCAGTGTCAGAGCTTGACATTCACCTCTTCTCTAGGAAAAAAAATCATAGGTGTTTTATTACTGGGGATATTAACGTAATGGCATGTCTCAGGGTGGACACATTGGCAGTCAGGATCTCTAGTCTCCATCAAGTGTTAACACTCCATCGTTCCCCTTATCCAACTGTCGGTGGAGAAACAAGTTTTTGAGTGTTCAGAAATAATGACCGGCATGGAAGAGGCTAGAGTCTTCAGAGGTGTAAGGATACTTATGCGTTTGAAATTAGTTTTTTTGGTGCAGTTCCACATAAAAGGAGTGTAATAACAGCTTGGGCATATGTACCACAACATATACAAAAGCATGTGGACACCCCTTCAAATTAGTGGATTCACCTATTTCAGCTACACCCGTTGTTGACAGGTGTATAAAATTGAGCACACCGCCATGCAATCTCCATAGACAAACATTGGCAGTAGAATGGCCCATACTGAAGAGCTCAGAAACGTTCAATGTGGCAACGTTATAGGACGCCACCTTTCCAACAAGTCAGTTTGTCAAATTTCTTCCCTGCTAGAGCTGCCCCGGTCAACTGTAAGTGCTGTTATTTTGAAGTAGAAACGTCTAGGAGCAACAACGGCTCAGCCGCGAAGTGGTAGGCCACACATGCTCACAGAACGGGACTGCCAAGTGCTGAAGCGCATAGCGCGTAAATCTGTCCTCGATTGCAACATTTACTACAGAGTTCCAAACTGCCTCTAGAAGCAACATCAGCACAATAACAGTGCAGTTGCAAAATGACACACTCAATTATTTACCATTCATTTCTACGCATCATAATCCGAAACAACCTAAACAAATGGCAAATGCAGCCAACAAGTTTGTAGAGTCACAAGCTTGATGTCGTCATGGTGTGTTAGGAATATGGGACTAAATACTAAACTTTACTGCTTTAATACACCTTCAAATGGGGGGACTAGATACATAAAGTAAAACGGTAAAATATATATGTATGAAAATACCCTCAAATAAAAGGTGACATTCTGTACTATCACCTCATATGAAACATTTGATCTCAAATCTATAATACTGGAGTATAGAGCCACATTAAAATATGTAGCTTCAGTGACATGTATTCATGGATGCCAAGGGAAGTCAGGCTTCCCCAAAAAGAGGACCAAGAAAAAAACATAACAAGATTATTTAACTTTCGTCTCTGTCTTTCATAATGTTCCTTCTATTCGCAAGAGGCTGAATGTATCTCCCAGGAGAAAGTATCCAGGCAAGTGAAACAGCGCCCCTCTGTCTTTGTATGTGTAGCCCATCTACCTGATGCTGTTTGATCAAAAAGAGTACGATTTTGCTGCCGCCTGGAGCATTGAATGCAAGGGAAGCCAGCCTCCCTTGAACATTTTTTAAATAAAATAATAGCCCATCAGCGTTGAGCTAAACTGAGTGAGTTCAACTGTGAATGGTCCCGTCACACCAAAAAAAGTGTCAAGAGAAGCCAGTTTGGACTTGGCTTCACACCAATCACATCACATCAAAAGCCAAATGTCATTGACAGAAAAATGTCCTCCAGTGGCTAGCTAAGCTTGCTAAAATTGGCCCTTTCCTAATTTAGCCATGGACGGAGATAGGGATTTGGACTTGTGGTTTTACTTAATTCTCTGTACTGGCCAATGATTATAACGGTGTTTCTGATCCAACCATAAATTCATAGGATGGAAGTTCAATATGTAGCTAGATATAGTAAGCTAATGTTAACTAGCTGGCTAATCATTGCCCATGAAAGGAAGTTAGGCTAGAGAGCAAGCATTTTAGCCAGGTAGCTTAGGACAACAAAAACTAAGTGTGTACTGTATGACGGAGTCATAGACCGTTTTGGCAACATGGAAAAAGTGGAGGATGGCATTGGCGTTTCCAACAAGTAGGGAGGGTAAACATGTTTTTCTACTTATTTAGCCTAGGTTGATTGGACTAAATGGTTTTTGGAATCTTTTAGTTGTCACTGTATTTTTTTTCACCTTTATTTAACCAGGTAGGCTAGTTGAGAACAAGTTCTCATTTGCAACTGTGACCTGGCCAAGATAAAGCATAGCAGTGTGAGCAGACAACACAGAGTTACACATGGAGTAAACAATTAACAAGTCAATAACACAGTAGGAAAAAAAGGGGAGTCTATATACATTGTGTGCAAAAGGCATGAGGTAGGCGAATAATTACAATTTTGCAGATTAACACTGGAGTGATATATGATCAGATGGTCATGTACAGGTAGAGATATTGGTGTGCAAAAGAGCAGAAAAGTGAATAAATAAAAACAGTATGGGGATGAGGTGGGTAAAAATGGGTGGGCTATTTGCCGATAGACTATGTACAGCTGCAGCGATCGGTTAGCTGCTCAGATAGCAGATGTTTGAAGTTGGTGAGGGAGATAAAAGTCTCCAACTTCAGCGATTTTTGCAATTCGTTCCAGTCAGACGCAGCAGAGAACTGGAACGAAAGGCGGCCAAATGAGGTGTTGGCTTTAGGGATGATCAGTGAGATACACCTGCTGGAGCGCGTGCTACGGATGGGTGTTGCCATCGTGACCAGTGAGCTGAGATAAGGCGGAGCTTTACCCAGCATGGACTTGTAGATGACCTGGAGCCAGTGGGTCTGGCGACGAATATGTAGCGAGGGCCAGCCGACTTGAGCGTACAAGTCGCAGTGGTGGGTGGTATAAGGTGCTTTAGTGACAAAACGGATGGCACTGTGATAAACTGCATCCAGTTTGCTGAGTAGAGTGTTGGAAGCAATTTTGTAGATGACATCGCCGAAGTCGAGGATCGGTAGGATAGTCAGTTTTACTAGGGTAAGTTTGGCGGCGTGAGTGAAGGAGGCTTTGTTGCGGAATAGAATGCCGACTCTTGATTTGATTTTCGATTGGAGATGTTTGATATGAGTCTGGAAGGAGAGTTTACAGTCTAGCCAGACACCTGGGTACTTATAGATGTCCACATATTCAAGGTTGGAACCATCCAGGGTGGTGATGCTGGTCAGGCGTGCGGGTGCAGGCAGCGAACGGTTGAAAAGCATGCATTTGGTTTTACTAGCGTTTAAGAGCAGTTGGAGGCCACGGAAGGAGTGTTGTATGGCATTGAAGCTCGTTTGGAGGTTAGATAGCACAGTGTCCAAGGACGGGCCGGAAGTATATAGAATGGTGTCGTCTGCGTAGAGGTGGATCAGGGAATCGCCCGCAGCAAGAGCAACATCATTGATATATACAGAAAAAAAAGTCGGCCCGAGGATTGAACCCTGTGACGCCCCCATAGAGACTTCCAGAGAACCGGAAAGCATGCCCTCCGATTTGACACACTGAACTCTGTCTGCAAAGTAATTGGTGAACCAGGCAAGGCAGTCATCCGAAAAACCGAGGCTACTGAGTCTGCCGATAAGAATATGGTGATTGACCGAGTCGAAAGCCTTGGCAAGGTCGATGAAGACCGCTGCACAGTACTGTCTTTTATCGATGGCGGTTATGATATCGTTTAGTACCTTGAGCTTGGCTGAGGTGCACCCGTGACCGGCTCGGAAACCAGATTGCACAGCGGAGAAGGTACGGTGGGATTCGAGATGGTCAGTGACCTGTTTGTTGACTTGGCTTTCGAAGACCTTAGATAGGCAGGGCAGGATGGATATAGGTCTGTAACAGTTTGGGTCCAGGGTGTCTCCCCCTTTGAAGAGGGGGATGACTGCGGCAGCTTTCCAGTCCTTGGGGATCTCAGACGATATGAAAGAGAGGTTGAACAGGCTGGTAATAGGGGTTGCGACAATGGCGGCAGATAGTTTCAGAAATAGAGGGTCCAGATTGTCAAGCCCAGCTGATTTGTACGGGTCCAGGTTTTGCAGCCTTTTCAGAACATCTGCTATCTGGATTTGGGTAAAGGAGAACCTGGAGAGGCTTGGGCGAGTAGCTGCGGGGGGGGGATGTTGGTCGAGGTAGCCAGGAGGAAGGTATGGCCAGCCGTTGAGAAATGCTTGTTGAAATGATCTATTATCATGGATTTATCGGTGGTGACCGTGTTACCTAGCCTCAGTGCAGTGGGCAGAGGTGATTTGATGATGTTGAAGTTGAAATGGTGCTGGAATAGTGGAGGCAGCTCCTGTTTTCTTTGCGATGTGCAGTACATCTCTGGTGTTCTAAATCAATAGTTGTTTGTAGTCCGAAAACTTGCTTGACGATGTTGTAGGTCATGTAACTGTTTGTTACATGCAATATGTTTTGTGGACTTCACCTAACAGAGGTTGCTCTCCGGTTTTGTGATGAAACAAAGGTGTGATTGAATTTATTCTACCACTGTCTTCTTATTGTCTTGATCTCTAGGCCTATATATCATGGGGGCAAGGCATATGAACTAACAGGTTATAGAGCAAACAATGCAATTATCACAAAATATACAGTAGGTTGCAATATGGCTTTTTCCCTGGCTTGTCTTCCCCAGTGATTTTACCCACGCACCTCTACAGTTTAGCTTCACTGTTCAAATAAATACGTAGGGAAAAACCAGAGCCCTATGGGCCCCGTTTTACCAGCGCCCTATGGGCCCCGTTTTGACCAGCGCCCTATGGGTCCTATAGTGGCCATTGTCTTGATATCAGGGCCTATTCACTGACTTAAGACAGTCTGGGCCAGTGCCTGTAAATAAACGTTTGGACTTCGGGTTTAGTGTCTCATCCAATGGAATGAGAGTAGGTAAGTGAGTGTTGAAATATGTTGATATGACGACTGCTCAGTGTTCAGTAATAAATGGTGTGCGAGTCACCTCGTCAACTGTTTGATCCAGCACTGACTCCAGTTAAGGTGTCTGAGTGAGAGAGACAATGAAAGAGAGGCAGAGGAATGGGGAGATGGTGAGAGACCATTTGGAACACAGGCAGTCTTTTTTTCTATGTAGTGTTTTTTTCTGCTCTGCAACCGTCAGAAAGTGTAACACCTGGGTTCAAATACAGGTGTATTTGAGGATGTGTTATTTAAAATACTTTTTTCTGTGTATTTGAGTATTTTCAAATTCACAGCCCAAAACAAGTAGTTTTATTTGAGTATTTGAATGGGTATTTGCATTTAAAAAAAATAGCCTTCCTAATTGTATGTCTTCCAAATTGTATTTGAAAGTCTTTTCAAATACATATTTCAAATACATATTACATATTTCAAATACTATTTCCAAATAACAGTTAATAGTTAAATAATAATAGTTAAATGGTTAAATGTATGGAAGTGTGTTTGAGTATTTTCAAATACTTTCCAAGTGTATTACTATAGTATTTCCAAATACATTTTCAAATGTAGGCTATCTGAATACTTACTTCGGAATGTATGGGAAAATAATTCATTCATTTTAAATAGTATTTGAACCCAGGTCTGGAAAGTTTCACCCTATTAACACACCTCTGAGAGGGAGTTCCCAGCATTCAATGTGAAGTACTTTTGTGATTCAGGGAAAGTGTTATAGGCTATAAATGCAAGACATCAGTGTTTGTTTATCTAACTGATGTTTGTTTGACTGATTCCTAGAGGGAGCTGTATAAAAGGCAGTCAGACTGACGTCCCAAATGGCACCCTATTCCCTATGGGTCCTGGTCAAAAGTAGTGGACTATATTGGGGATAGGGAGCTATTTGGGATGCAGCCCCGTTTTCCTCAGAGGATCTTAGTTAACTGTTAATTACCTTATTTTCTCTGTTAGTGTTTTTTCCTAATGTTCTAATTACAACAATGCCAAGCGTCATCATCTAGGGCAGTGGTTCCCAAACTTTTTATAGTCCCGTATCCCTTCAAACATTCAACCTCCAGCTGCATAACATCTCTAGCACCAGGGTCAGCGCACTCTCAAATGTTGTTTTTTGCCATCATTGTAAGCCTGCTGCACACACACTATACGATACATTTGTTAAACATAAGAATGAGTGTGTGTTTTTGTCACAACCCGGCTCGTGGGAAGTGACAAAGAGCTCTTATAGGACCAGGGCACAAATAATAATATAATAATAATCAATAATGTAGCTCTTTATTTAGCCATCTTACATATAAAACCTTATATGTTCATAAAAAATTGTGAATAACTCACCACAGGTTTGACTTTTTCTTCCAATTTGAACCTTTATTTACAGTTGAAGTCGGAAGTTTACATACAGAATCCACGCTCACATAGGTAGGTGGTTGCAAAGGGCATCAGTGTCTTAACAGCGCAATATGCCAAGGCAGGATACTACTGAGCGCAGCCCTTTCCAAAAATGTTCAGATATCGGTAGGTGGACTGGAGGCAGGGCATGAAAGGGATAACGAATCCAGTTGTTTGTGTCGTCCGTTTCGGGAAAGTACCTGTGTAATTGCGCACCCAACTCAATCAGGTGCTTTACTATATCACATTTGACATTGTCCGTAAGCTTGAATTAATTTGCACACAAAAAATCATACAATGATGGAAAGACCTGTGTGTTGTCCTTGTTAATGCAGACAGAAAAGAGCTCCAACTTCTTAATCATAGCCTCAATTTTGTCCCGCACATTGAATATAGTTGTGGAGAGTCCCTGTAATCCTAGATTCAGATCACGCAGATAGGCGTGTCATCATGCAAGCTGTCAAACAAAGTGAAAATTATGGTCATTAAAGAAAACTTTAAGCTCGTCTCTCAATTTTAAAAAACGTGCCAATACTTTGCCCCTTGATAACCAGCGCACTTCTGTATGTTGTAAAAGCGTTACATGGTCGCTGCCCATATCATTGCATAATGCAGAAAATACACGAGAGTTCAGGGGCCTTGCTTTAACAAAGTTAACCATTTTCACTATCGTGTCCAAAACGTCTTTCAAGCTGTCAGGCATTTCCTTGGCAGCAAGAGCCTCTCAATGCTGCAGTGTACCCAAGTGGCGTAGGGAGCAACTGCTTGCATGCGCATTACTACTCCACAATGTCTCCCTGTCATGGCTTTTGCACCATCAGTACAGATACCAACACATCTTGACTACCAAAGTCCATTTGATGTCACAAAGCTGTCCAATACTTCAAAAATATCCTCTCCTGGTGTCCTGGTTTCCAGTAGTTTACGATGTCTTCCTTAATTGACCCTCCATAAATGTAACGGACATATGTAACGCTACGTCTGTTGACACATCCAGCTGTAACACATAGAATTCACTGGCTTGTATGCGAAGCAGTAATTGTTTCAAAACATCTCCTGCCATGTCACTGATGTATTGTGAAATAGTGTTGTTTGATGAAGACATTGTCTGTATAGTTTTTTGGCCTTTTTCCCCAGCATTGTCCCAGCCATATGCGCTGCAGCAGGAAGAATTAAGAACCTCCACAATAGTATGGTGCTTGCCTGTCCGAGCCACCCGGCAAGTCACCATATAAGACGCTTCCAGCCCCTTCTTATTAATGGTATCTGTTGCTTATACATGTCTTATTACTCAAATGTCGGCTTTATTCTTGCTCAAAAAACTCCCATGGTTTCTGATTTATTTAATGATTTATATCAGATTTGATTTCTTTCCATTCCCAGTGGGTCAGAAGTTTACATACACTCAATTAGTATTTGGTAGCATTGCCTTTAAATTGTTTCACTTGGGTCAAACGTTTCAGGTAGCCTTCAACAAGCTGCCTACCATAAGTTGAGTGAATTTTGGCCCATTCCTCCTGACAGAGCTGGTGTAACTGAGTCCGGTTTGTAGGCCTCCTTGATCGCACACGCTTTTTCAGTTCTGCCCACAAATTTTCTATGGGATTGAGGTCATGGCTTTGTGATGGCCACTCCAATACCTTGACTTTGTTGTCCTTAAACCATTTTTCCACAACTTTGTAAGTATGCTTGGGGTCATTGTCCATTTTGAAGACCCATTTGTGACCAAGCTTTAACTTGCTGACTGATGTCTTGAGATGTTGCTTCAATATATCCACATCAAATTCCTTTCACATAATACCATCTATTTTGTGAAGTGGACCAGTCCCTCCTGCAGCAAAGCACCCACACAACATGATGCTGCCACCCCCGTGCTTCACGGTTGGGATGGTGGTCTTCAGCTTGCAAGCCTCCCCCTTTTTCTTCCAAACATAATGATGGCCATTATGGCCAAACGGTTCTATTTTGTTTCATCAGACCAGAGGACATTTCTCCAAAAAGTAAGATCTTTGTCCCCATGTGCAGTTGCAAACAGTAGTCTGGCTTTTTTTTTTTTTTTTTTGGAGCAGTGGCTTCTTCCTTGCTGAGTGGCCTTTCAGGTTATGTCGATATAGGACTCGTTTTACTGTGGATATAGATACTGTTGTTTCCTGTAGCATCTTCACAAGGCCTTTGCTGTTCTGGAATTGATTTGCACTTTTCTCACCAAAGTACAATCATCTCTAGGAGACAGAAGGCGTCTCTTTCCTGAGCGGTATGACGGCTGTATGGTCCCATGGTGTTTATACTTGCGTACTATTGTTTATACAGATGAACATGGTACCTTCAGGCGTTTGGAAATTGCTCCCAAGGATGAACCAGTCTTGTGGAAGTCTGTGGCTGATTTTTAAATTTTCCCATGATGTCAAGTAAAGAGGCACTGAGTTTGAAGGTAGGCCTTGAACTACATCCACCTCCAATTGACTCAAATGATGTCAATTAGCCAATCAGAAGCTTAGTCAATCAGAAGCTTCTAAAGCCATGACATAATTTTTTGGAATTTTCCAAGCTGTTTAAAGGCACAGTCAACTTAGTGTATGTAAACCTCTGACCCACTGGAATTGTGGTACAGTGAATTATAAGTGAAATAATCTGTCTGCAAACAATTGTTTTAAAAATGACTTGTGTCATGCACAAAGTAGATGTCCTAACCGACTTGCCAAAACTATCGTTTGTTAATTAATAAGAAATTGTGGAATGGTTGAAAAATTAGTTTTAATGACTTCAACCTAAGTGTATGTAAACTCCCGACTTAAACTGTATGTGTGGTAGTATGTATGTGTTCATACTCTGACTGTTATTGCACTCCTTTATACAATCCCTCATTGAGAATGTGTAATAGAAACCAACATTTATATGATTATACAGTGGAAGTTATCTAATTAATGATCTTCTGGATAATACAATTAGGGAGGCATGGTAAGCTCTCTCTGAGGAATTTCATTTTCTATATTTTACCAATTAAGAAATGTTTTCCATAAATATTTTGAGATCTCTACATTGCTACTTTAGGATTGTAAACAAAAAGTTCTGTCTGACTTTTCCTGGGTTGCAGGTTGAATTTTATACATAGAGGACAATATCCACAAGCTGAAGGGTGTGTGGGTATTCTCTTGCTCGACCATTGATATCTGTTGGATGTTTGTACACTATAATTTATCCTGGTTGCCCTGACATGGTTTGTTCTCTGTGGCCTTGCTGTGTTTTTCTTTAGTATCACAGGACATGATGAATCTGATGTGTGTTTATATAAGAGCCACAGTTTCCTCCACCTCCAGGCTGGTTTGGCTTGTTTTCAGCAGCATGAAACAAAGCTGCTTCCCAAATGGCACCCTTTTCCCTTTATAGTGCACTACTTTTGACTGGCCTCTGGACAAAATAGTGCACTGTATAGGGAATAGGGTGCCATTTGGGATGCTAACAGTGTTTCCCCTTCTGCACTCTTGCCAATAATTGCTGTTGATGTTAGGCTACTAAATGTGGAATCAACAGGATCCAAGACGCATCTCAGTTTTCTGGGTCAGCTCTACTAATAGGAGGAAATAGAAGGAGAGAGTGGAAGCCCGTCTGTGATCAGCCCGTCTCCGTGGCCAGAGATCAGCCAGTCTCTGTAGCCAGAGATCAGCCAGTCTCGTAGCCAGATTAGCCAGTCTCTGTAGCCAGAGATCAGCCAGTCTCCGTAGCCAGAGATCAGCCAGACTCCGTGGCCTGAAATCAGCCAGTCTCCGTAGCCAGAGATTAGCCAGTCTCCGTAGCCAGAGATTAGCCAGTCTCCGTAGCCAGAGATCAGCCAGTCTCCGTGGCCAAAGATCAGCCAGTCTCCGTGGCCAAAGATCAGCCCGTCTCCGTGGCCAAAGATCAGCCCGTCTCCGTGGCCAAAGATCAGCCCGTCTCCGTGGCCTGAGATCAGCCCGTCTCCGTGGCCAAAGATCACCACGTCTCCGTGGCCAAAGATCAGCCCGTCTCTGTGGCCAGAGATCAGCCCGTCTCCGTGGCCAAAGATCACCACGTCTCCGTGGCCAGAGATCAGCCAGTCTCCGTGGCCAAAGATCAGCCCGTCTCCGTGGCCAAAGATCAGCCCGTCTCCGTGGCCAGAGATCAGCCCGTCTCCGTGGCCAGAGATCAGCCCGTCTCCGTGGCCAGAGATCAGCCGGTCTCCGTGGCCAGAGATCACCACGTCTCCGTGGCCAGAGATCACCACGTCTCCGTGGCCAGAGATCACCACGTCTCCGTGGCCTGAGATCAGCCCGTCTCCGTGGCCAAAGATCAGCCCGTCTCCGTGGCCAGAGATCAGCCCGTCTCCGTGGCCAGAGATCAGCCCGTCTCCGTGGCCAGAGATCAGCCCGTCTCCGTGGCCTGAGATCAGCCCGTCTCCGTGGCCAAAGATCACCCCGTCTCCGTGGCCAAAGATCAGCCCGTCTCCGTGGCCTGAGATAAGCCTGTCTCCGTGGCCAAAGATCACCACGTCTTCGTGGCCTGAGATCAGCCCGTCTCCATGGCCAAAGATCAGCCAGTCTTCGTGGCCAGAGATCAGCCCGTCTTCGTGGCCAGAGATCAGCCCGTCTTCGTGGCCAAAGATCACCCCGTCTCCGTGGCCAAAGATCAGCCCGTCTCCGTGGCCTGAGATCAGCCTGTCTCCGTGGCCAAAGATCACCACGTCTTCGTGGCCTGAGATCAGCCCGTCTCCATGGCCAAAGATCAGCCCGTCTCCGTGGCCAGAGATCAGCCCGTCTCCGTGGCCTGAGATCAGCCCGTCTCCGTGGCCAAAGATCACCCCGTCTCCGTGGCCAAAGATCACCCCGTCTCCGTGGCCAAAGATCAGCCCGTCTCCGTGGCCTGAGATCAGCCTGTCTCCGTGGCCAAAGATCACCACGTCTTCGTGGCCTGAGATCAGCCCGTCTCCATGGCCAAAGATCAGCCCGTCTTCGTGGCCAGAGATCAGCCCGTCTTCGTGGCCAGAGATCAGCCCGTCTTCGTGGCCAGAGATCAGCCCGTCTTCGTGGCCAGAGATCAGCCCGTCTCCGTGGCAAAAGATCAGCCCATCTCCGTGGCCTGAGATCAGCCCGTCTTCGTGGCCAGAGATCAGCCCATCTTCGTGGCCTGAGATCAGCCCGTCTCCGTGGCCAAAGATCAGCCCGTCTTCGTGGCCAGAGATCAGCCCGTCTTCGTGGCCAGAGATCAGCCCGTCTCCGTGGCCAAAGATCAGCCTGTCTTCGTGGCCAGAGATCAGCCCGTCCCCGTGGCCAAAGATCAGCCTGTCTTCGTGGCCAGAGATCAGCCCGTCTTCGTGGCCAGAGATCCCCCTACATACAATCACCTCCAAAATTACTGGCACCCTTGATGTAGATAGAGCCAAAAAGACTGTATTTAATAATTATAAATATTGAGCTACAGTATATTGTATGCTCAAAAATGTGTATGTATATATTTTTATACTAATACAATTGCTCAGAGAAAAATATTGTTTGTAACAAGTAATAAGTGTTAAAAATGATTGGTACCCCTGTTTTCAATACTTTGTGCACCCTCCCCTTCCAAGGATGGCATATGGCTTTTTTATAATGTTTTATGAGGTTGAAGAACACATTAAGAGGGATCTTTCCTCCATACAGGATGTTTCCAGGATGTTTCCTTGATATCCTTGGGTCTGCGCTTATGGACTGCCCTCTTCAATTAAAACCACAGGTTTTCAAATGGGATTCAAGTCCAGAGACTGAGATCAATGAACCAATTCTTAGTGGATTTCCATGTGTGCTTGGGGTTATTGTCTTGCTGGAAGATCCCCTTGCGGCCAAGTTTCAGCCTCCTGGCAGAGGCAACCAGGTCGTTGTTTAAAATATCATAGTACTTGGTAAAGTTCATGGTGCTGTTGACCTTAAGGGGAGACTTCAGGTTTTTGGCAGTGAGGCCATTTATCTACTTCTCCAGAGTCAGGTGAACTTGTGGCTACTACCTCTAACGTCCTTCATACTGGACACAGATACATATTTATGGTATCCACAAATTAATCTAAATCTGGGGATACCAAATCCAAAATGCCAAAATCCCTTTAACAAGGACCCAAGGCCCAGTGGAAGCAAAACAGACCCATAACATCAAAGATCCACAACCATATTTGACAGTAGGTATGAGGTTATTTTCTGCGTATGCATCCTTCTTTCAAGGCCAAACTCACCACTGGAGTGTGTCGCCAAAGAGCTATATTTTCATCTTATATGACTATACCCCCGTTCCGGTCCAAGTGCCAATGCCGTTTAGCAAACTCCAGGAGTTTACATGTGTTGGTTGTTCTTAATAAAGACTTTTATGGCAACCATTCCAAATAGCCTTTTGGCATGGAGGTGGCAACTAATTGTAGATTTGGAGACTTGCTGACCTCAAGATGCAACCAAGTTCTGGAATTCTCCAACTGTGGTCCTTGGACCTAATCATAGAAATACATAGAATTCCTATTAATTTAATAGGACCTCTTTGGGCTTAATAGTAAAGATTTGTTATTTAAGCCTACCTTTTAATGTGATATAAACACAACCAGACATGATGTTTTCATCTGATTGTCAAACAATTATTTTTTTCTCATCTCATCTTTTGCTCACCCATCTGTAAATAGCCCACCCAATTTACCTACCTCATCCCCATACTGTTTTTATTTATTTACTTTTCTGCTCTTTTGCACACCAGTATCTCTCTACTTGCACATGATCATCTGATAAATTATCACTCCAGTGTTAATCTGCTAAATTGTAATTATTCGCCTACCTCCTCATGCCTTTTGCATACAATGTATATAGACTCTTTTTTTACTACTGTGTTATTGACTTGTTTATTGTTTACTCCATGTGTAACTCTGTGTTGTTGTCTGTTCACACTGCTATGCTTTATCTTGGCCAGGTCGCAGTTGTAAATGAGAACTTGTTCTCAACTAGCCTACCTGGTTAAATAAAGGTGAAATAAAAAAATTAAGGTTGGCAATAATGTTGGTCTGTAGTGTACTATTTTTATCCAGGGCCCATGGGGCTTTTGTCAAAAGTAGTGAACTATGTAGGGAATAGGGTGCCATTTGCCGGGCAGTCGGGGAGAGATGATGGCTGAGGGTGCGTTAGTAAATTCACTCTGGCTATCTAATCCGATTTCAGAGGACTCATCTGAGTGCCAGAGCAGCAGAATAACTGATGAATTTACGAACACCCAACACCCATGAATATGGCCTGTGTCAGTAAACATTGGCAATAAAAGTGTAATTAAATTGTGCCTGTAGCGCAGTTACAGTCACCAACGCTCTGGATAACATAAAAACAGCCTAACCAGCTCTGCTAGGGCGAGTAAAATGGTCAGATTGAGGTGTTCTCTCTTTTGTCTGGAAGTAGCTAGCAAGCTAGCCAACGTTATCCAGTTAGCTTGGGTGCTTGACTGCCGTTGTGAGGTCAGAACGCTCGGATCAACCCTACTCCTCGGCCAGAGTGTCCAGTGCATGCTCTGAATTTACGAACGCCCAGTGGGTACTCTGTGCGCACTCTGGCACTCCAGATTGAATTTTCGAACGCACCCTGAGTTGGAGCGCTCACAGGTGAATGACCACAGACTCCAGAAGCAGTGGAACAGTTGGAACACAGACAGTGGAGTGACCACAGACATTCTGGAATCCTTCCATAAACTGTTATTCCAGTCCCAAGCCACAGAACAGTTCCAAACCAACATGAATCACTTGATAATAGTTCAGAACACACACACACACACAGGGAAAGAGGCATGCATGCACACAGACACAGACAGACAGGCGTACACACACATGTGAATAATTATTTTTGAAGAACAGTGTCTGGAACACAGTTCTCCATTTTGACTTTAATTTGCTCTTAACTGAATGTATAGTAAGATGAGGTGTTCATGTTTTAAATGGCCCTCTGCTTTTATTCTTGCTACATCTGTATAGCACTTCTTACAATTGAGTCCATGTTTTCAAAAACAACCACTGAAGGTTCTATTAATGGTCAAAAGAACAGAATGTTTGAAAAGCCAATGAGTCGAAGAGGGTGTATTTGAACTGTATGAGTTTAGAAATGTTTGACAAACTGTGTGTGCGTGTGTGTGTATGTGTGTGTGTGTGTGTATAGCAGTTCTGTGGGGGCTGCCGATGCCAGGAGAGGATGACTCATCTTTGTATCTGATCCCACTCAGACAGAACGAAAGAATGAGAGAGAGAAATGAAAGAGAGAGAGAGATTGACCTTGGCAAACGTATTAAAAACACTTGTATGCAGCATCTGATCTAAACACCGTAAAAGCACCAACAGGGATCAAAAATGTAATAAAGCCTTTTTTTATCCTTCTGAAATTTATGTACTTTGTCAAGCAACTAGTTACAGACAAAAAAACATTGGAGATTGGAAAGCACGGTGGGAGGGATCTTAGACCTTTCCTCCATACAGAATCTTTCCAGATCCTTGATATCTATCTAGATTGTCATTGAACATTTTTGATTTTGTGGTCAATTAACCATTTCTTTGTGGATTTTGACTAATGCTTGGGGTTATAGTCTTGCTAGAAGATCCAATTGCAGCCAAGTGTCAGCCTCCTTGGCAGAGGCAAACGGGGATAGTAATTGCTTAATTAACTCAGGAACCACACGTGTGGAAGTACCTACTTTCAATATACTTTTAATCCTTCATTTACTGAAGAGTTCCCTTTATTTTGGTAGTTACCTGTACCTCATAACTACAGTAAAATATGGTGGTGGGTTTTTTATATTATGGGGCTTTGTTAAGGTCAACGGCATCATGACATTCTAGCCAAAAACCTGGTTGCCTCTGCCAGGAGGCTGACATTTAGCCGCAAGTGGATCATCCAGGAAGACATTAACCCCAAGCACTAAAGGAGAAGTTATTTTTTACAACCAAATCTCTATTTTGGATATAAATGGCATGTTTTAGAAGGCTCCAGACAACGTTTTTGCAATTTCACATGGTTTTGAGAAACTTACCCCAAACAGAAAATTTCTTCCTCATCCTCGGTGTGTAGTATGGGGGCCCTGAAAAGAAAAACATTTTAAAAATCTCAATAAACACCCCAAAACGTCCCTTTAGAAACGGCAAAGCTCTCATTATAGTGATGCAGGGCTTTAGATGTTGTACACATGAAGTTGTCATTTAGAACTTTATCTGCAATGTCCCTTTTGCTCAAGTCTCGAGTGGTTCTGTTTTCCGTGTAGCCTGCTGCTACAAGTAACTGACAAAATAAAGCAAACACCAACATACATAGTGTCTCAATAGGGCGTTGGGCCACCACGAGATGCCAGAACAGCTTCAATGCATCTTGGCATAGATTCAACAAGTGTCTGGACCTTCCTGTGTGGAAGCCCCCCCTGCTTTGTATCCCTCAATTACTCAAGTGTTTCCTTTATTTTTGCAGTTACCTGTAAAATGGACGGAGAGATATCGCTCAAGTGGCAACAAAATGGAATATAACCCAGCGGATAAAGTTCGGAATAACATAATTTAATGTCAACAGCATTTAAAGACCTGCCTCACGATACTGAGAGCTTTGCTGTTTATAAAAGGGTGTATTGGGGTTTTTGGATCCTTTGTCCATGTTTTTCAGGTCCCCCATACTACACAATGAGGATGAGGAAGTGATTTGCTGTTTGGCTTAAGTTTCTCTAAAACATGTGAAATCACAAAAAAGGCATCTGGACCCTCCTATACTGAACAAAAAAAGAAATGCAACATGCAACCATTTTAAAGACTTACAGTTCATATAAGGAAATCATTCAATATAAATAAATATCTGAGGCCTAATATATTGATTTTTTTTCACTGGGAATACAGATCAGCATCCGTTGGTCACAGATACTTTAACAAAAAGGTTGGGGCGTGGATCAGAAAACCACCATTTGCCTCATGCAGCGTGTCACATCACCTTCGCAAAGATGGATCAGGCTGTTGATTATGGCCTGTGGAATGTTGTCCCACTCGTCTTCAATGGCTGTGCGAAGTTGCTGGATATTGGCGGGAACTGGAACACAGTGTCGATCCAGAGCATCCCAAATATGCTTAATGGGTGGCATGTCTGGTGAGTATGCAGGCCATGGATGAACTGGGACATTTTCAGCTTCCAGAAATTGTGTACAGATCCTTGCAACATGGGGCCGTGCATTATCATGCTGAAACACGATGTGATGGCAGCATATAAATGGCACGATAATGGGCCTCAAGATCTTGTCACGGTATCTCTGTGAATTCAAATTGCCATCGATAAAATGTTTGTTGTCCGTAGTTTATGCCTGCCCATTCAATAAGCCCACCGCCACCATAGGACACACACACAAGTTCCTCCCCCAAATCCTTTTCCCATCGAGTCTTTAAAGGCACCAAAGAAGGGTTCTGTAAGTCTTGAATGATTCCATATATATCTGAAATTGCGCCCCGAGGAAGCTTGTTCAGCTCAGATGCTCTCTATAGCTGTATTCGCAGCCATATGGGGAAATTCAGGTGTGTTGGCTCTGACAAAGTTCCTAGTCTGGAGATAGAGGAAAAAGTGGGATTGGGGGAGATTGAACGTTTCCTGTAGCTGAGCAAAAGAGGCAAATGCATCAAAGGATAATTGGGCTAGTGAGGAGAGGCCTAGTGAGTGCCAGATGGCAAAAGCCCCATAATTCAAAGATGGAGGAAATAAAATGTTCTGATTGATTGGGCCTGATAGAGAAAAGCCTCAGAGGCTCAAGGCTAAATGGAACCAAATTTACATTTCAAGAAACTACTTTACTATTGGGTTGACACACCTTTTTCCTAGGGACACTGGGAGAGACGAGCACAACACAGAAGAAAGTACAGCAGGTTTACACGATTCAGACTCCATCTGGACCCAGAGTGGTCTCGGGCCAGTAGGATCAGTCTGCAGCCAGTACAAAAGGACTCTGAAATTTGCAGCCCAATAGTATGTCTGAAAATTTGGTAGAGCTAAACCCCCCAATGCCTTAGGCTTCTGTAAATGTCTTCTACCAATCCGTGGTACCTTGCCATCCCAAATAAAATACATAAATGTTTGATTCAGTGAATTAAAAAAATATTTTGGAATAAAAATGGATAAACATTGAAATAAATATAAACATTTGGGCAACACATTAATTTGAATTACATTAATTATTCCAATAAGAGAAAGAGGTAGCAAATTCCAAAAAGTAAAAGATTGTTTCAAACTGTCTTCTAGAGCAACAAAGTTTTTCTGAAACAAATTTGAATACTTCCTTGTCACTTTAACTCCCAAGTAGGTGAATTGAACCCGGACAATCCTACACTGAAAACTTGTAAAAGAGCACTTGAAAGCAGCCTTACTAACAGTAAATGCTCACTCTTGCCAAGATTCAGCTTGTACCCTGAGATTGATCCAAACTTTTTAAGAACAGATAAGGCACGTGTCAATGAGGTATCAGGGTTGGAGATAAACAAAAGGAGGTCGTCAGCATATAGCGAGATTTTCTGCTCTAAGCCCATCCTGATTATTCCTTGAATGGCATCATTAGAGCGTAGTGCAAAAAGCAAACAACAAGGGGGAGAGTGGACAACCCTGTCTGGATCCACGGTACAAGGGGAATAGTCAGAGGACAAGTTGTTAGTCCATACCGAAGCCATGGGGGAAAAATAAATCATCTTTATCCACGCATTGAATTTGGGGCCAAAGCCAAATCTATAAAGGGCAGCTGTTAGGTAATCCCACTCAACGCGGTCAAAAGCTTTTTCCGCATCAAGTGAGACCACCACCTCTGGGTCCTCCGACGCTGGGGAGTACAGTATATTCATAAGGCGCCTAATATTGATAAACAAATGCCTATTTCTCACAAAGCCAGTCTGGTCAGAGTGTATTACTTGTTGCAGCGAGCCTTCCATACGGATGGCTAAAAACTTGGCTAGGATTTCGTAATCACAGTTTAAAAGCGAGATTGGGCGATAGGATCCACATTCCAGGGGGTCTTTGTTTTTCTTTAATAGTAATGAAATTTAAGCCTGATAAAGACAGCAGTAGCTTTGAGATATTAAGGCACTCTGCAAATAATCGAGACAAGAATGGGCAAAGCAGACCAGAAAATGTCCTGTAAAATTTGGTTGGAAACCGTCCGGAGCCGGTGATTTACCACTTTTCATTGCGGACACTGCTGTTACAATCTCCTCAGGTGTAAATTCTTCCTCTAGACAGTAATGGCAGTCTGTATCAATTGAAGGCTTATTCAAGCCATTAAAGAAGGAATCAATCAGTAAATGGTCTTGAGGAGATTCAGAGATATATAGCGCAGAGTAAAATTGTTTGAATTGATCGTTGATCTCTTCATGTATAACTGTGACGGGGTCCTTATTTGTGGCACTCTTTATGTAGATCAGAGGAAGGATCCGTAACATACTTCTCATCCAATATGGCTATGGATTCGCTCAGGTCCAGAAGTTGCTGAGAGCAAACTTTGTTTTGGTTAGATGTATAAGAAATAATTTGGCCACGTAGGTATGCTTTGAGAGACTCCCATATGGTAGAGCAGGACATACCTGGTGTTGAATTAGTTTCTAGGAATAAGGTGATTTCAGAAGAAATTAAATTGACAAACTCCTTATCTGAGAGTAAAATGAGGTTAAGGCACCATTGATAACACATAGGAGGTCGCTGGGGAAACTCTAGTTCAAACACTAATGGTGAATGGTCAGAAATAACAATACTCTCGTAAGTACACCGCTGAAAGTTAGGCAGAAGTTTTTTGTACAAAAATAAGTAATCAATCCGGGAGCATGTTTGATGAACATGAGAATAAAAGGAATACTGTCTATCTGTAGGATGTAGGAAACACCAGGCCTTAAACATAGCATATTTATGAAGAAAATATTGAATAAGTAGGGCACATTTAGATGGCCTGTAGTTCTTCGTGAGGACTTGTCAAGAACTGGGGACATTTTACAGTTGAAATCCCCCCCTAAAATCAACAAATGAGAATCTAAATTGGGTATAGCAGATAAAAAGGAAGAAATTAAACTTGTGTCATCCCAATTGGGAGCATAAACACGAGCCAAAACAAGAGGGGTTGAAAACAGTTTACCGGTTACTATAATGTATCGTCCCTTAGGATCAGCAATAACCTCAGAAGCTACAAAGGGAGTAGATTTATCAACCAAAATGGCAGCATATCTTGATTTACTATGAAGTTAGAGAGGAACACTTGACCAACCCAGTTCCTACGCATTCTAAAATGCTCACCAGTCCTCAAGTGAGTCTCTTGTAGAAATGCAACATTTGCATTCAAACCCTTTAAGTGTGTCAACACCCTCTTACGATTCACAGGGTTGTTAACTCCTTTGATGTTCCACAAAATGTACTTGATCGCATTATTTCGGACACCCTGTGCAGTCACGTTATACAACCCTGTCATAAGAGCATAGAGTGCCCAAAAACACCAAATAAAAAAGTACAGAAAAAAAACTAAAAAGACAGAATGACAACATTAGAACATTAGAACAATTCAACCTTCCTCCACCCATCCCAGACAGTAGCTCCACGAAATAGAACATGTTCTCTTTACACAGTATGTCTGTGACAGTGCGGTCTTAAACCTAAACCCACAGTCCCGCTCTTTAAAGTCACATTTTTGTGTTAGTGGATCAAACAGCAAAAAGAGATAAAAATAAAAGTGAATCTCTTGTGCAAACGAAATTACAAAAGCACCACTTGTAGATGTATGTAATTATAATCCCAGTCTTATACAGGCATCGAGAGAGAAAATAAATAAAATGTATAAAGGCTCTAAGCCAAAAACCTAATTTGAAGTAAGGAAATCGTAATAAGACAATAAAAAAGAATGGTCTAGTTTGACGCTGAGACAACTTACAACCAAGACCAAAAAACTATGTGTGCGCAACATTGAACGTATGCTGGGCATAAATGACGCTCAAAACTTTTAAAATTGAAGTGAAGACCACCAAAAACATGTAGCCTTGGAACATTTACTGTTTACTGGGTCGGTGCAAATGGATGCAGTAAACAAATAACCAAAAATATTTTGAGTCACTGAGACACTGTGTAAACAAACTGAACGAGACAGCCTAGAAACACAGGAGTTAATAAAACCTTAATTTAATGAAATTAAAATGACTGAATGCTTGTAAGGCAAGCACACTAGATGATCAAAACATTAGACCACATCAAATAAACCTGAATGGGTTCTCCAACTCCCCAACTATACAAGACTAGTATGTTATAACTAAACATAATTGTACCACAGGTGGACTACTTACTATCCACAGTTGCAAGCAACAGTTGCTGATCTATGGGCAAGTTCAAAACTTCTTGATGTGACGTTGAATGTGAGCCATAGCCTCATCCGGAAACTCAAATGTGTACTCTTTACCATCATGAGATAGCCATAAACGGGCCAGGAATCGCAGTCCATACTTCACACCTGGTTGGTCCCGTAGTAATCGTTTGGCCTGTCCGAAAGCTGCGCGCTGCCTGGAAACCGTGGGTGAGTAGTCCTGGTAGATGGAGAAGCTCTGTCCTTGAAAGCTCAGAGTGCTATTTCGGGCTTGTCGGAGAATCTCCATCTTCTCATGGAGAGAGTGCACTCGAAGAATTATGTCACTTGGCCTCTCACCATCCCGGGGCTTTGGGCACAGTGACCGGTGGGCACGATCAATCAGGGGCTTCTCATCTAAGGCATTTAAGGCAAGAACATCCTTCATCCTTCAGGGATTGATTTGCACTTTTCACACCAAAGTACGTTCATCTCTAGGAGACAGAACACATCTCCCATGGTGTTTATACTTGCGTACTATTGTTTGTACAGATGAACGTGGTATCGGGCGGCAGCATAGCCTAGTGGTTAGAGCGTTGGACTAGTAACTGGAAGGTTGCGAGTTCAAACCCCCGAGCTGACAAGGTACAAATCTGTCGTTCTGCCCCTGAACAGGCAGTTAACCCACTGTTCCCAGGCCGTCATTGAAAATAAGAATGTGTTCTTAACTGACTTGCCTAGTTAAATAAAGGTCAAATTTAAAAAATCTTCAGGCGTTTGGAAATTGCTCCAAGAATTAACCAGACTTGTGGAGGTCTACAATTGTTTTTCTGAGGTCTTGGCTGATTTCTTTTGATTTTCCCATGATGTCAAGCAAAGAGGCACTGAGTTTGAAGGTAGGCCTTGAAATACATCCACAGATACAATCTCCAATTGACTCAAATTATGTCAATTAGCCTATCAGAAGCTTCTAAAGCCATGACATAATTTTCTGGAATTTTCCAAGCTGTTTAAAGGCACAGTCAATTTAGTGTATGTAAGCTTCTGACCCACTGGAATTGTGATACAGTGAATTAAAAGTGAAATAATCTTTCTGTAAAGAATTGTTGGAAAAAGTACTTGTCATGCACAAAGTAGATGTCCTAACAGACTTGCCAAACTATAGTTTGTTAAGAAATTTGTGGAGTGGTTGAAAAATTAGTTTTAATGACTCCAACCTAAGTGTATGTAAGTAACAAATAGAAAATAAAAGTAACAAATAATTTAACAGCAGCAGTAAAATAACAAGCAAGGCTATATACATGGGGTAGCGGTACAGAGTCAATGTGCGGGGGGGGGCACCGGTTAGTCGAAGAAATTTAGGTAATATGTACATATAGGTAGATTTAAAGTGACTATGCATAGATTATAAACAGAGAGTAGCAGCAGCGTAAAAGAGGGGTCTGGGTGGGAAAGGGCAGTGTGGAGTGCAATAGAAATGGCATCATCTGTGGATCTGTTGGAGCAGTATGCAAATTGGAGTGGGTCTAGGGTTTCTGGGATAATGGTGTTGATGGTGTAGATGTGAGCCATAAGCTTCCAGGTTAGAGTCCCGCTCCTTGAAAGCGGCAGCTCTACCCTTTAGCTCAGTGCAGATGTTGCCTGTAATCCATGGCTTCTGGTTGGGGTATATGCGTACAGTCACTGTGGGGACAACATCATCGATGCACTTATTGATGAAGCCAGTGACTGATGTGGTGTACTTCTCAATGCCATCGGAAGAATCCCGGAACATATTCCAGTCTGTGCTAGCAAAGCAGTCCTGTAGCTTAGCATCTGCTTCATTTGACTACTATTCATTGACTACAGCTCAGCGTTCAACACCATAGTACCCTCAAAGCTCATCACGAAGCTAAGGATCCTGGGACTAAACAACTCACTCTGCAACTGGATCATGGACTTCCGGACGGGCCTCCCCCAGGTGGTAAGGGTGTGCCACGCTGATCCTCCACACTGGAGTCCCCCAGGGGTGCAGTCCCCTCCTGTACTCCCTGTTCACCCACGACTGCATGGCCAGGCACGACTCCAACACCATCATTAAGTTTGCAGACGACACAACAGTGGTAGGCCTGATCACCGACAACGATGAGACAGCCTATAGGGAGGAGGTCAGAGACCTGGCCGGGTGGTACCAGAATAACAACCTATCCCTCAACGTAACCAAGACTAAGAAGATGATTGTGGACTACAGGAAAAGGAGGACCGAGCACACCCCCATTTTCATCGACAGGGCTATAGTGGAGCAGATTAAGAGCTTCAAGTTCCTTGGTGTCCACATCTCCAACAAACTAGAATGGTCCAAACACACCAAGACAGTTGTGAAGAGGGCACGACAAAGCCTATTCCCCCTCAGGAAACTAAAAAGATTTGGCATGGGTCCTCAGATCCTCAAAAAGGTTCTACAGCTGCAACATCGAGAACATCCTGACTGGTTGCATCACTGCCTGGTACAGCAATTGCTCGGCCTCTGACCGCAAGGCACTACCGAGGGTAGTGCGTATGGCCCAGTACATCACTGGGACTAAGCTGCCTGCCATCCAGGATCTCTACACCAGTCGGTGTCAGAGGAAGGCCCTAGAAAATTGTCAAAGACCCCAGCCACCCCAGTCATAGACTGTTCTCTCTATTACCGCATGTCAAGCGGTACCGGAGTGCCAAGTCTAGGACAAAACGCTACTCAACAGTTTACCCCCAAGCCATTAGACTCCTGAACAGGTAATTAAATGGCTACCCGGACTATTTGCATTGTGTGCCTCCCCCAACCCCTTTTACGCTGCTGCTACTCTCTGTTTATCTTATATGCATAGTCACTTTAACTATACATTCATGTAAATACTACCTCAATTGGCCCAACCAAACCAGTGCCCCCGTGCATTGGCTAACCTTGCTATCTGCATTGTGTCCCGCCACCCACCACCCACCAACCCCTTGTTTACGCTACTGCTACTCTCTGTTCATCATATATGCATAGTCACTTTCACCATATCTACATGTACATACTACCTCAATCAGCCAGACTAACCGGTCCTGTATGTAGCCTCGCTACTGTTATAGCCTCGCTACTGTTATAGCCTCGCTACTGATATAGCCTCGCTACTGTTGTAGCCTCGCTGCTGTTATAGCCTCGCTACTGTTATAGCCTCGCTACTGATATAGCCTCGCTACTGTATATAGCCTCACTACTGTATATAGCCTCACTACTGTTATAGCCTCGCTACTGTTATAGCCTCGCTACTGTTATAGCCTCGCTGCTGTTATAGCCTCGCTACTGTTATAGCCTCGCTACTGTTATAGCCTCGCTACTGTTATAGCCTCGCTGCTGTTATAGCCTCGCTGCTGTTATTTTTCACTGTCTTTTTTACTGTTGTTTTTATTTCTTTACTTACCTGTTGTTCACCTAATACCTTTTTTGCACTATTGGTTAGAGGCTGTAAGTAAGCATTTCACTGTGAGGTCTACACCTGTTGTATTCGGCGCACGTGATTTCACATGTGATAGGTTATGTGATCATGTGAAAAGCCGAATTCAATGTAAGAATCCCCCCAAATTGTGACACTCACAGATTTCAACGCCCCCCTTAGTCACTTTATCCTGGCACTGGGTCTGGCATGCCATCAGTGTCTGTAACAGATGGCAGAGAGGTGAGATGGAGGGATGAAGGTTGGCAGATGGACATAAAGGGAGGAGTGACTTGAAGCATTCAGCCTTACTGTACTAGGCTACTGGATGCAACCCAAATGGAACCATATTCCCTTTATATGGCACTTCTTTTTACCAGGGCCCATAGGACTCTGGTCAAAAAGAGTGAACTTTATAAGGACAGTGGCATGTGTCAGTAGCCTACACTTTCCATCTGATGCGCTGTACGGGACACGAAAGTAGCGCAATTGATGTTGAATTCACCGATGCAAGCGCATCAGACTGTAATTTCATAAAGTAAATGGTTCAATTGTTAACTAATTTATGCTTGCTTGTGTGTCATGTTGCCCATTAGTAGTAATTCATACCCGCGTGTGAATCCTTTATCTTAAAACATTTTGACAACCAAGATTACATTTTCTGCAGGCTAGGCACCAACACGTGGCATGGACATTTAGCCAACAACAGTTTTAAACTTTCAGTCTGGTAGAAGATACGATCAGTGCCATTAGTTATGATATGATCCAGCCTTACCGTGGCTGGCTTGTGTGTGTACAGTGCTGCAAAAAAGTATTTAGTCAGCCACCAATTGTGCAAGTTCTCCCACTTAAAAAGATGAGAGAGGCCTGTAATTTTCATCATAGGTACACTTCAACTATGACAGACAAAATGAGAAAAAAAAACATTGTAGGATTTTTAATGAATTTATTTGCAAATTATGGTGGAAAATAAGTATTTGGTCACCTACAAACAAGCCTCTTTAAGAGGCTCCTCTGTCCTCCACTCGTTACCTGTATTAATGGCACCTGTTTGAACTTGTTATCGGTATAAAAGACACCTGTCCGCAACCTCAAACAGTCACACTCCAACTCCACTATGGCCAAGACCAAAGAGCTGTCAAAGGACACCAGAAACAAAATTGTAGACCTGCACCAGGCTGGGAAGACTGAATCTGCAATAGGTAAGCAGCTTGGTTTGAAGAAATCAACTGTGGGAGCAATTATTAGGAAATGGAAGACATACAAGACCACTGATAATCTCCCTTGATCTGGGTCTCCACGCAAGATCTCACCCCATGGGGTCAAAGTTATCACAAGAACGGTGAGCAAAAATCCCAGAATCACACGGGGGGGCCTAGTGAATGACCTGCAGAGAGCTGGGACCAAAGTAACAAAGCCTACCATCAGTAACACACTACGCCGCCAGGGACTCAAATCCTGCAGTGCCAGACGTGTCCCCCCCCTACTTAAGCCAGTACATGTCCAGGCCCATCTGCAGTTTGCTAGAGAGCATTTGGATGATCCAGAAGAAGATTGGGAGAATGTCATATGGTCAGATGAAACCAAAATATAACTTTTTGGTAAAAACTCAACTCGTCGTGTTTGGAGGACAAAGAATGCTGAGTTGCATCCAAAGAACACCATACCTACTGTGAAGCATGGGGGTGGAAACATCATGCTTTGGGGCTGTTTTTCTTCAAAGGGACAAGGACGACTGATCCATGTAAAGGAAAGAATGAATGGGGCCATGTATCGTGAGATTTTGAGTGAAAACCTCCTTCCATCGGCAAGGGCATTGAATGAAACATGACTGGCATGAAACGTGACTGGGTCTTTCAGCATGACAATGATCCCAAACACACCGCCCGGGCAATGAAGGAGTGGCTTCGTAAGAAGAATTTCAAGGTCCTGGAGTGGCCCAGCCAGTCTCCAGATCTCAACCCCATAGAAAATCTTTAGAGGGAGTTGAAAGTCCGTGTTGCCCAGCAACAGCCCCAAAACATCACTGCTCTAGAGGAGGTCTGCATGGAGGAATGGGCCAAAATACCAGCAACAGTGCGTGAAAACCTTGTGAAGACTTACAAAAAACTATTGACCTCTATCATTGCCAACAAAGGGTATATAACAAAGTATTGAGATAAACTTTTGTTATTGACCAAATACTTATTTTCCATCATAATTTGCAAATAAATTCATAAAAAAATCCTACAATGTGATTTTCTGGAATTTTGTATCTAATTTTGTCTGTCATAGTTGAAGTGTACCTATGATGAAAATTACAGGCCTCTCTCTCATCTTTTTAAGTTGGAGAACTTGCACAATTGGTGGCTGACTAAATACTTTTTTGCCCCACTGTATGTGGGTCTGGGAGGAGGTAGGTGTGTGTGTGGCATTGTGCTGACATTTGGTGTGCAGCACGTTGGCAGTGCTTGCTGTGACTTGGCGGGCGGTGATGAAGCGGGCCAAAATTAATTGACAACCCAAATCAGTACGCGGGCCAGATAGAAATGTAAACAACACATGTAAACAACGTCTCGGAACAACACCGCTCCAAACCCAACCAGACAGTTGGGCCAGGACAGACATACAGTGTTAAGACCTACATTCTTGACCCCCTTAAAGGCAGGAGTAACACCTAGATGGATTGCATTATGGGTGCAGGTCATGAGGAGGGTGTTTGCCAGGGGTGACAGTTGGACTGGGGAACCAACTCTTCCATGTGGAGGAAAAGCATTAAATGTGATTTGACAGCTGCCATTGGCATCTGTGAGCGCACGCACGGAGGCACGCATGGAGGCACGCACGGAGGCACGCACGGAGGCACGCATGCACACATATGAACATGTTAAAATTGTGCTGCTGTCAGAAACACCTCTCAGTGAACAAAAGTAGAGAATGGCTTTTCTGCCCTGATTACTGTAATTACCAGGACTTGTCTGATCTCACTGGAATTAAAAACACAGTACACTCTGCTGCTTCCAGACGTGGTAAGGCTCCGAGTACATACTGAAGCTTCATCTTAATGCTCACAGATACCCAGTGTGTGTCTGTGCATGCGTGCTTGCATCTGTGTGTGTGTGTGTGTGTGTTTGTTGGCGTGTATGCTTGCGTCTATGTGTGTGTATCAGGGTGTCTGTTAGGAAAATGTTGCTCCGGACATTTGACCAGCAGCATTTTAATTTACTGGTCATTTGAGAAATTTACCGGACCCATATGCATTGGGTGCGCAACCTGATAAGGGCGGCCACCCCATGGGGCTCAGAATGACAGAAATCACATTTTGATTATGGTAATTCATGTTAACAGAAAATGCAAATTGAGGATGCAACGATGTGCGGTCCTTCTTACGGAATTCTGATGGACACTTTGAAGATGCTAGAATAATTTTCCACACAGACTTTTCCTCAGCCAACAAGACAAGTAACGAACAGCCAAATCACTGGCCTATGTCAATCTACTATCCCCATAGTAGAAAACATTACCTATTCTGTTGGCCAGCTTGTCGAGAAAGAAATAGCCTATTCCAAACAGACTCTGGGACAGTTGTGGAACGATAGATCCCAAATTCATACAACCAGTAGGCCTAGGCTACATCATTTTTTTTAAAAGCAATGAGTCTAAAACTACAGATCAGAACGTTTAGCTTAAAATGTTGATGGATTATTATTTCTTCACATTTACGTGCAGCTATGCCGCACAAGGCAGCAGACTACGAGCAAATGTTCGATCCATAATGCAATTATTGGGAAAACACCGTTGTCACACATGCGAGCGGTTTCATGTGACAGAGATTAAAATATTCTTTGGAAATGTTGAAAGAGGGGAGATCTACTATGTGCTACTGGACAATGAAAGAAAGTTGATATAAAATAATTCCCTCCATGGATATGGTCTGATTTTGGCTAGGCTACTTTGAAGCAAAGTAAGACATGTCTCATAATATGTTGTAAAACGTCCAGGTTCAAACATATGTTACCAAAATGTCTACTGGTGTGACTGGCTGATGAAGCCTGCATTCTGTTGCCTGTGCGTTTGCTGTTTGAGATGCTCTAGCAGCAGCTCTCGCGCTGTCTGACATATTTAATGGTCACAGGCTCTGTATCTGTATGTTGTAAGCGTGTAATAACTAAGATACATGACTATTATACTGTACACACGCCACTTGAATTACACTAAATTATGAAACTTAACCTATACACCAATAAGCATGACTAGTCAAATATATTTACATCAACTGGCATTGCCATCAGTGAATAGGCTAAAAAGTATGAAATGTATGCACTCACAACTGTAAGTCACTCTGGATAAGAGCGTCTGCTAAATGACTGGCATTTTAATGTAAAATTTGTGCATGCTGCTGCTGTCACTATGTAGCTTCAGTATTTGTGCTGTGCAGTATGAGTCATGCCCTCTGGGTGAGATCCTGTGTGGGATTTCATCATCCAGTACTGTATGATTTAACCCTTACATGGTCATGGTTTTAGCTTGATTTCAATGAACACATGTTATTGTCATCTTCACACATGTCATTCCATGGTGATAATGTCATGTCTACGGGGTGATGGGTTAATAATGGATCTGGTATCCAGAGAAAAACAGGATTCCTGAGCTTTGACACACATGCACAAACACACGAGCACACACAAACACTAGGAATCCTGTGAAGAGAGAATGTGAGAAGAATGTGGGAATTATGTGGATCTTTCTAGGGATAGTTGTTCTTTTCACTGCCTTATAGAGACAGAGAGAGAGACAGAGGGAGGGAGGTAGTGAGTGAGGGGGAGGTAGGGGGTAGGGAGGGAGGATAGGTAGATAACGTAGAGTGAAAAGAGGGCATAGAGACAGAGAATGTGAGAATATGTAGATTTCAACAGGATCAGAGGATCAGATTTCCATCCCAGCTTTCTATGATTAGTCTGAGTGACCTGTGCGTGCATGTGAATGTATTCTGTGCATGTGTTCATCCGTGTATGTGCTGGATAGAGATTACAGTGTGTAATGTGTTGGATAGAGATTACAGTTTGTGTATGTGCTGGATAGAGATTACAGTGTGTGTATGTGCTGGATAGAGATAACAGCATGTATATGTGCTGGATAGAGATTACAGCGTGTGCATGTGCTGGATAGAGATTATAGTTTGTGTATGTGCTGGATAGAGATAACAGCGTGTGTATGTGCTGGATAGAGATTATAGTTTGTGTATGTGCTGGATAGAGATAACAGCATGTATATGTGCTGGATAGAGATTACAGTGTGTGTATGTGCTGGATAGAGATTACAGCGTGTGCATGTGCTGGATAGAGATTACAGTGTGTGTATGTGCTGGATAGAGATTACAGCGTGTGCATGTGCTGGATAGAGATTACAGTTTGTGTATGTGCTGGACAGAGATTACAGCATTGCCTCAGTGCTTACTTTACACATCTACCTCCCTCTCTCATGGTCTACTTCCCAAATGGCACCTTTTCCCTATTTAGTGCACTATTTTTGACCAGGTCCCATATGGCTACAGGCATGTTAATTTACTCAGTTTAATCTCCATCCTGCTTCTTCCACATGTTACCTCCTGAAACATACACAGCCTTATTAATACCCTCTTATTCATCTCTCTCCCCCCTCTCTCGCTCTCTCCCCCTCTCTGTCTGTCATGTAGAATAATCATGACAGCTCAGACATACTGTCAGGGCCTAGATACATCCAGAGTAGGCTAACGGAGATGTTATTAGCATCTGTTTCTCTTGTTTCGTGTTGTTGGCAGGAATCGACTACAAGACGACAACGATACTCCTAGACGGAAGAAGAGTCAAACTGCAGCTCTGGTGAGTGAAGTCACTGTACACAACACACACTCGCACGCATGCACAAACACACCCACCCGGCCGTTACCATGCTAAACTCATCCCAATTCCACATCAGGGTTATTGGAACATATTGAAACTGTAAATGGGACTCTATGGCCTCCTAGTTCCTGTCCCAAATGGCACCCTGTTTCCTATGTAGTGCACTACTTTTGACCAGGTCCCATATGGCTCTATATACTGTAGGTGATAGAGTGCAATTTGACTGTATCATGTTGATCAGATTAGGAGAAGAATAGAGTATTGTCAGCGAGAGAGAGAGAGACATTCCTGAGAGTTGTTGTAAAGAGAAGAGCAATGGGGGAGAGAGCTCTGTACATAGGCTCAATAAGAAACATGTGAGTCTGATTACACTAAGAGGAATTGTAGCCAGATTTGTCAAAGCAGCAGAATAGGGATGAGGGAAAGACAGACAGACAGACACAACATACAGTGCCTTCAGAAAGTATTCGCACCCTTTGATTTTTTTTGTTTTTTTGTTACAGCCGGAATTTAAAATGGGTTCAATTCTGAGCTTTTTTTTGTCACTGGCCTAAACACAATACCCCATAATGCCAAAGTGGAATTATGTTTTAAGAAATGTTTTGAAATTGATCAAACATAAAAAGCTGAAATTCCTTAAGTCAAAACCCCTTTGTTATGTCAAACTTAAATATGTTCAGGAGTAAAAATCTGCTTAAAGTCATATAATAAGTTGCATGGACTCATCAATCTGTGTGCAATAATAGTGTTTAACATGATTTTTGAATGACTACCTCATCTCTGTACCCCACACATACAATTATCTGTAAGGTGCCACAGTTGAGCAGTGCATTTCAAACACAGATTTAGCCATAAAGACCAGGGAGTTTTTTCAATACCTCACAAAGAAGGGCACCTATTGGTAGATGGGTAAAAAGAAAAAGCAGACATTGAATATCACTTTGAGCTTGGTGAAGTGTGTATCAATGCACCCAGTCACTACAAAGATCCCAGGCATCCTTCCTAACTCAGTTGCTGGAGAGGAAGGAAACCGCTCAGGGATTTCACCATGAGGCCAATGATGACTATAAAACATTTACTGAATGTAATGGCTGTGCTAAGAGAAAACTGAGGATGGATCAACAACATTGTAGTTACTCCACAATACTAACCTTAATAACAGAGTGAAAAGAAAAGAAGCCTGTACAGAATAAAAATATTCCAAAACATGCATCTAGTTTGAAACAGGGCACTAAAGTAATACTGCAAAAAAATGTGGCAAAGCAACTAACTTTTTGTCCTGAATACAAAGTGTTATGTTTGGGGAAAATCCAATACAACACATTACTGAGTACCACTCTCCATATTTTCAAGCATAGTGGTGGCTGCATCATGTCATGGGTATACTTATAATTGATAAGGACTGGGGAGGTTTTCAGGATAAAAAAGAAACGGATGCCACAGGAGTCGCTGGTGCGCGATGAGACAAAGATATCCCTACCGGCCAACCCCTCCCTAACCCGGACGACGCTAGGCCAATTGTGCGTCGCCCCACGGACCTCCCGGTCGCGGCCGGTTACCCAGAGTCTCCGGTGGCACAGCTGGCGCTGCAGTACAGCGTCCTTAACCACTGCGCCACCCGGGAGGCCCTGAGTTACAGTTTTGACTTAAATCTACTTGAAAATCTATGGCAAGACTTGAAAATGATTGTCTAGCAATGATCAACAATCAACTTGACAGAGCTTGAAGAATAAAACAATTATAATGGTCAAATGTTGCACAATCGAGGTGCGCAAAGCTCTTAGAGACTTTTACCCAGAAAGACTCACAGCTGCAATCTCTGCCAAAGGTGATTCTAACATGTATTGACTAAGGGGTGTGAATCCTAATGTAAATGAGATATTTCTGTATTTAATTTTCAATAGATTTGCCGAAATATCTATAAATACGTTTTTACTTTGTTATTATGAGGTATTGTGTGTAGATGGGTGAAATGTATATTTTTTAATCCATTCAGGCTGTAACACAACAAAATGTGGAATAAGTCAGGAGGTGGGAATTGTTTCTGAAGGCACTGTACACACATATGCACAGATGCACACTAATCGACATCACACACACTCCGTGGTTCCCATCATGTGTCCTTTGCCCTCCTCTTCTTTACTCCTAACCCTTACCATGAGAGTGCTACTTTTATTTTTAGAGGGTTTTGCTTTTAGTCAAGTCAATATTAAATGATTCATCTGGAAACTTAGTTTGATGTCTAAAAGGATGAGACACGTTATTACTTTAACAGGAGGGCTGTTAGTAATGCTCTCTATCCTCCTCACCATGGCTACACACTAATCACAGTGTGGAGAACATTGGTCAAATGCTAGCGTGGCATGGTGGAACATTGGTCAATTATAGAGCGGCTAACATATTAACAAAGAGATAACAAGCATTAGCGTGCAGAATTGGCCAGTTGTGAAAATTGTGAACTTGGCAAGGATATCCAATCTGCAGGTGGAGTAGGCCTATGGATACACGCAATAAGCTTGTGAGAAGAAAGGAGAATATGAGTATCTAAACAACATGGGGTTATTCTCCTGTTATTAATATATTGACATTTCTATACTCTATAAAACTAAAGCTTCTCCCTTCATAGTAGGCTAGTGTGTGAAATATGGTATGTGGTGTCAGTATATGAAATTATATCAAGAAACAAGTGTTCAATGTTTTACATGTGCATGACTCTCATTGAATTAAAAACACAGCTCAAAGCCACAGCTTTGAGCTGTGTCAGGGCCAGAGTGTGTGGGCGGGCGTGCGGGGGCGTGCGTGCGTGCGAACCCGAACACTGCTGTGCCATCCAGGTCTGGAGAATGCAATCTGGAAACATGTTATTGTTTTAGCTCTGTACTCTCACTACCTTACCCAATTGCATTCTCTTAAATGCAGGCTTAATCTTAGTGTTTTGGTGTTTATTACACCACAGTAGGTTTTGAATATATGTAGTTAATCTCCTCTTTGTAAGGGATGTATGAAATGTCTGAATTTCACAGCCAAATATACTATACATTTGAGAAGTTATCAGTTTTGCTAAACATAGATAATTGGTGATTGTCTGACAAATGATAGCAATAGATGCCTTGCCTTTATAAAGTCATTATAATAGGGGTGGAATGTTGTTGGAATACTGTGTGTTTTGATTGACATATGGTTGACATTCTTAACCCCTGACCTCTGTGTGTTGTTTCAGGGACACCTCTGGCCAGGGGCGCTTCTGCACCATCTTCCGCTCTTACTCCAGAGGAGCGCAGGTGTGTGTGATTGAGTTAGATTCGTTCTTCAGTACACTGTTTGATAATGGGTTACACATTATTGTTTCACAATAACATGTTTACAGCAGGGGAATGTTTCTCTTGGCTGCTGCTACACAGTGCATAGTAAACCCTAATGTATAAAACCTTACATGGTTCTGTGGAAACCTCACTCAAAAAACAGATTTCATCTCTGAGGAAAGGAATAGCCTTGAGAATTTCAACATAAAGGACACAGAAGCCCATTTGAGAATGTTTTAGAATTGTTTTTTTTTTTTTTTACCTTTATTTAACCAGGCAAGTCAGTTAAGAACATATTCTTATTTTCAATGACGGCCTGGGAACAGTGGGTTAACTGCCTGTTCAGGGGCAGAACGACAGATTTGTACCTTGTCAGCTCGGGGGGTTTGAACTCGCAACCTTCCGGTTACTAGTCCAACGCTCTAACTACTAGGCTACGCTAACCACAACCTGTAAATACTATGCTGTCAACCTCCACATGCACAAGTCTTACTGGCTGTGCTAATATTCTAGAAGGGGTGCATGCAAGTTATTTGTACATGTTTTCACATCCATCTGTATATCAGCACCATCACTACTGACCTCAGCACCCTTTCCTGTGGAAACAGTACAGTATGGGTGGATGGGGGTGCACCTATCTAAACAGGGACAGTGGATGGGCTTGTGCACTGTTCAAAAGCAAAACTTTAATGGTACATCAATGTTAGTGGATCCAGTATGTAGGAAATCTATTTAGTTCAACCACAATGGCGCCGGAAGAAATGGCAGCAGTTTTACGGGTGCCCAACCAATTGTGCTATTATCTGGGGGTTTTTCGCTATATTTGTAAATGATTTTGTACATAATGTTCCTGCAACCGTATCTTATGGCAGAAAAGAGCTTCTGGAAATCAGGACAGCGATCACTCACCTCGGATTAGACAAAGATTTTTTCAACAACAAGCAAGACTCACATGATATTCTCCAAACACCCTGCAGGGCCGACATCCCAGTTATTCGCAAGAGGAAGCGACGCAGGTACAGAGGACAAAGAGCCGGAAGCTTCATCAGGATCCGCAGAAGGCGAGTAGGAAAGCTGCCGTTACCGTCAATATTACTCGCCAACGTGCAATCATTGGACAATAAATTAGACGAGGTACGAACACGAATATCCTACCAACGGGACATCAAAAACTGTAATATCCTGTTTCACGGAATCATGGCTGAATGACGACATGGATATTCAGCTAGCGGGATATACGCTGCACCGGCAGGATAGAACAGCACACTCTGGTAAGATGAGGGGGGACGGTCTGTGCATATTTGTAAACAACAGCTGGTGCACGATGTCTAAGGAAGTGTCTAGATTTTGCTCGTCTGAAGTAGAGTATACTGTGATAAATTGCAGGCCACACTACTTGCCTAGAGAGTTCTCAGCTATACTTTTATTTACCACCACAGACAGATGCTGGCACTAAGACCGCACTCAGTCAGCTGTATAAGGAAATAAGCAAACAGGAAACCACTCACCCAGAGGCGGTGCTCCTAGTGGCCAGAGACTTTAATGCAGGGAAACTTCAATCAGTTCTAATAAATCTATATCAACATGTTAAATGTGCAACTAGAGGGGAAAATAATTCTAGATCACCTGTACTCCACACACAGAGACGCGTACAAATGAAGCAGATGCTAAACTACAGGACTGTTTTGCTATCACTGACAGGAACATGTTCTGGGATTCTTCCGATGACATTGAGAAATACACCACATCAGTCACTGGCTTTATCAATAAGTGCATCGAGGACGTCGTCCACACAGTGACTGTACGTACATACCCCAACCAGAAGCCATGGATTAGAGGCAACATTCGCACTGAGCTAAAGGGTAGAGCTGCTGCTTTCAAGATGCGGGACTCTAACCCAGAAGCATACAAGAAATCCCGCTATGCCCTGCGACGAACCATCAAACAGGCAAAGCGTCAATACGGGGCTGAGATTGAATCATACTACACCGGCTCCGACGCTCGTCGGATGTGGCAGGGCTTGCAAACTATTACAGACTACGAAGGGAAGCTCAGCCGCGAGCTGCCCAGTGACACGACACTAGCAGATGAGCTAAATCGCTTCTATGCTCACTTCGAGGCAAGCAACACTGAGGCATGCATGAGAGCATCAGCTGTTCCGGACGACTGTGTGATCACGCTCTCCGTAGCCGATGTGAGTAAGACCTTTAAACGGGTCAACATAAAGAAGGCTGCAGGACCAGACGGATTACCAAGACGTGTGCTCCGGGCATGTGCTGACCAACTGGCAGGTGTCTTCACTGACATTTTCGACACGTCCCTGATTGAGGCTGTAATACCAACATGTTTCAAGCAGACCACCATAGTCCCTGTGCCCAAGAACACGAAGGAAACCTGCCTAAATGACCACAGACCCGTAGCACTCACGTCCGTAGCCATGAAGTGCTTTGAAAGGCTGATCATGGCTCACATCAACACCATTATCCCAGAAACCCTAGACCCACTCCAATTTGCATACCGCCCAAACAGATCCACAGATGATGCAATCTCTATTGCACTCCACACAGCCCTTTCACACCTGGACAAAAGGAACACCTATGCGAGAATGCTATTCATTGACTACAGCTCAGTGTTCAACACCATAGTACCTTCAAAGCTCATCACTAAGCTAAGGAACCTGGGACTAAACACCTCACTCTGCAACTGGATCCTGAACTTCCTGACGGGCCGCCCCCAGGTGCTGAGGGTAGGTAGCAACACATCTGCCACGCTGATCCTCAACACTGGAGCTCCCCAGGAGTGCGTGCTCAGTCCCCTCCTGTACTCCCTTTTCACCCACGACTGCATGGCCAGGCACAACTCCAACACCATCATTAAGTTTGCAGACGACACAACAGTGGTAGGCCTGATCACCGACAACGACGAGACAGCCTATAGGGAGGAGGTCAGAGACCTGATTGAGTGGTGCCAGAATAACAACATATCCCTCAATGTAACCAAGACTAATGAGATGATTATGGACTACAGGAAAAGGAGCACCGAGCATGCCCCCATTCTCATCGACGGGGCTGTAGTGGAGCAGGTTGAGAGTTTCAAGTTCCTTGGTGTCCACATCACCAACAAACTAGAATGGTCAAAACACACCAAGACAGTCGTGAAGAGGGCACAACAAAGCCTATTCCCCCTCTGGAAACTAAAAAGATTTGGCTTGGGTCCTCAGAAGGTTCTACAGCTGCAACATCGAGAGCATCCTGACCAGTTGCATCACTGCCTGGTACGGCAATTGCTCGGCCTCCGACCGCAAGGCACTTCAGAGGGTAGCGCATACGGCCCAGTACATCTCTGGGGCAAAGCTGCCTGCCATCCAGGACCTCTACACCAGGCGGTGTCAGAGGAAGGAAGGCACTAAAAATTGTCAAAGACCCCAGCCACCCCAGTCATAGACTGTTCTCTCTACTACCACATAGCAAGCAGTACAGGAGTGCCAAGTCTAGGACAAAAAGGCTTCTCAACAGTTTTTACCCCCAAGCCATTAGACTCCTGAACAGGTAACCAAATGGTTACCCGGACTATTTGCATTGTGTGCCCCCCCATCCCCTCTTTTACGCTGCTGCTACTCTCTGTTCATCTTATATGCATAGTCACTTTAACTATACATTCATGTAGATACTACCTCAATTGTCCCGACCAACCAATGCTCCCGCACATTGGCTAACTGGGCTATCTGCATTCTGTCCCACCACCTGCCAACCCCGCTTTTTACGCTGCTGCTTATATGCATAGTCACTTTAACCATACCTACATGTACATACTAAATAAGCCTGACTAACCGGTGTCTGTATGTAGCCTCGCTACTGTTATTTTCAAATGTCTTTTTACTGAATCCCAAACCACGGCTGATCAGCTCCTGAGAATTCTCTCCTACTAGGCAATGAATAAAAATTACTTGGTGAATAAAGTTATTATTTTTATGATTGTTACTCATCAGCACATTACTGAGCCCAGACTGGGTGTGACCATTGTGACAATGACACCACCACCATAGTGAGGCAGCAGGCTGTGCTTCTTGAACACTGTCCAGTTCAACTGTGTGTGTGTGTGCACCGTCTGTATGTATGTGTGGAGTCAGGTCAGGATAAAACATCTCCTCGTTGGTTTTTATGAGCATATACCTACGTGGTTGATTGAAAGATGAACTGAGGTCCACACTCCAGTCCAGTTGGTTGTGGTAATGCACCTTATAGTTGGTTGCCAACCACCATATAAAGTCCAAAGAAGAAGAAAAAGCCTGAAAGAGGAGAGATGACCAGAAACAAACTATGTTGACTGTTTTATCTGTGGATTAATTGTCGGAGTAGATGACCTTGTGCATTTCAGGTAAAATAACAACCCAATGTTTATATCCCAGGACAAATTAGCTAGCAACAACAAGCTAGCTAGCTAAATTGCCATAAATGTTTAATGATTTTCAACCTGTCCCCAAATTAATATCATTGGTTCAGAGATTGTTTTGATATTTCAACTTGGGTGTCTGGTCTGGGTGGACAAAATCAACTTGGGTGTCTGGTCTGGGTGGACAAAATCAACTTGGGTGTCTGGTCTGGGTGGACAAAATCAACTGGGGTGTCTGGTCTGGGTGGACAAAATCAACTGGGGTGTCTGATCTGGGTGGACAAAATCAACTGGGGTGTCTGATCTGGGTGGACAAAATCAACTTGGGTGTCTGGTCTGGGTGGACAAAATCAACTTGGGTGTCTGGTCTGGGTGGACAAAATCAACTGGGGTGTCTGGTCTGGGTGGACAAAATCAACTGGGGTGTCTGATCTGGGTGGACAAAATCAACTGGGGTGTCTGATCTGGGTGGACAAAATCAACTTGGGTGTCTGGTCTGGGTGGACAAAATCAACTGGGGTGTCTGGTCTGGGTGGACAAAATCAACTGGGGTGTCTGGTCTGGGTGGACAAAATCAACTTGCGGGCAATGACGTATGCGGTCGCATGCACGGTCTGGTCAACATGTAACAGTTCTATGGAATGCAAACTGATGGAGAGTTAGCTTGAATCCTCAGTGTTAGCAACTGGCGCCACCAGTGACAGTAAAACTTAATAGTAGTTGGCAGTTGGACAGACTACTCCAGCTAATTGTATTTATACAGGAATGTGCTATTCCCATGAGACTTTCTATAGTTTACACTGTACCCAATTAACTGAACAGTCTGCTTCATTGTCTCTGGTCTCCTGTACAGTAGCCTACTGTACACAATATCACATATTTTACTGTGAATCTCCACTTAGAGAGTGTGTGTTTGTGTTTAAAGGCCCACTTTTTTTCAACTGAAAGATGATGCCCAGAGCTTACCAATGATGTTGCACAATTCAAGTCAATAAGTCATACTTTTAGGCAAAGTATTATATATTTGTGGGAAATCATTTTTTTCTGTGGTAATGCTGTGTGTTTCCCATATGATATGACATGCTAATACTTTTCAGTCTTATGTTCATTTTCAGGACTGGGTTTTATTTAATTGTTACCACCCACCAGCATGGCATTGTTAATAATCAGAAACACCTGCAAAGTAATTTATGTCTGTAATAAAGCCCTTTTGTGGGGAAAAACTCAATCTGATTTTCTGGGCCAGTCTCCCCAGTAGGTGGGCCTTGCTCCCAAGTGGGTGGGCTATGCCACCCTTGGCTGCGCCCCTGCCCAGTCATGTGAAATCCATAGATTAGAGCCTAATGTATTTATCTCAATTGACTGATTTCCTCCTATGAACTGTGATTCAGTAAAATCGTAAATTGCTGCATGTTGCGTTTATATTTTTGTCCAGTAAGAATAGTATACTTGCGTGATATGATTGCATTTTGTAACCCTGCTACCCCCGTCGTCCCAAGAAGAATGATTTTGACTACTAAAGTCTTGTTTCACTGCTTTGGTTGGTGCTAAACAACAAGTGTATATCCCATAATGAACAGGCACCCCTCAAAATATGTTTTTTATTGCAAACAGGATGCGTGTTTTGGATTATGTTCATTCTGTACAGGCTTCCTTATTTTTACTCTGTCATTTAGGTTGGTATTGTGGGTTAACTACAATGTTATTGATCTATCCTCAGCTTCCTCCTATCACAGCCATTAAACTCAGTGACTGTTTTAAAGTCACCATTGGCTTCATGGTGAAATCCCTGAGAAGTTTCCTTCCTCTACGGCAACTGAGTTAGGAAGGACACCTATAATCTTTGTAGTGACTGGGTGTATTGAAACACCATCAAAAGTGTCATTAATAACTTCACAATGCTCAATGGGATAGTCAATGTCTGTTTTTTTGTGTGTTTTTTTTACGCATCTACCAATAGGTGCCCTTCTTTATGAGGCATTGGAAAACCTCCCTGGTCTTTCTGGTTGAATCTGTGTCTGAAATTCACTGCTCGACCGAGGGGCCTTACATATAATTTAATGTGTAGGGTACAGAGATGATGTAGACATTCAAAAATCACGTTAAACATTATTATTGAAACTTATTATTTGACTTGTTAAGCACATTTGTAGTTGTGAACTTATTTAGGTTTGCCATAACAAAGGGGTTGAATACTTATTGACTCAGCGTTTAATTTTTAATGAATTTACCGGCATTTATAAAAGTATAATTCCACTTTTACATTATGGGGTATTGTGTGTAGGCCAGTGACACACACTCTCAATGTAATCCATTCTAATTTCAGGCTGTAACACAACAAAATGTGGAAAAAGTCAAGGGGTGTGAATACTTTCTGAAGGCACTGTATCATGGCCCAAACACACCACACCGTTGTGAAAAGGGCACAACAACACCTCTTCCCCTCAGGAGCCTGAAATTGGCATGTGCCCTCAGATCCTCAAAAGGTTCTACAGCTGCATAATTGAGAGTATCTTGACTGGCTGCATCACCGCTTGGTATGGCAACTGCCTGACATCTGACCGCAAGGCAATACAGAGGGTAATGCGCTCCAGCCACCCAATTCATTGACTGTTCTCTCTGCTACCGCACAGCAAGTGGTACCGAGGTATCAAGTCTGGAACCAACAGGACCCTGAACAGCCAGCAAGCCATAAGACTGATAAATAGTTAGTCAAATAATTAACCAAATAGCTACCCAGACCCTTTTTGCACTAACTTTGACTCTTCACATACACTACTGCTACTGTTCCTTATCTGTCACTTTATTCCTAGTTATATCTTCCTCAATTACCTCATACCACTGCACATCGACTCAGTACTGGTACCCCTTGAATATAGCCAAGTTATCGTTACTCATTGTGTATTTATTATACATTTTATTATTACGTGTTTTACTTTTCTATTACTTCTCTATTTTCTTTCTCTGCATTTTTGGGGAGGGCCAATAAGTAAGTATTTCACTGTTAGTCCACACCTGTTGTTTATGAAGCATGTGATGAATAACATTTTTGATTTGATCTCTCAGGGTGTGATCTTGGTCTATGACATCACCAACCGATGGTCGTTTGATGGTATTGACAGATGGATTAAGGAGATAGATGAGGTAAGAGACATCGATCAATCACTCTCTCTCAGAAACAGTGAACCTCAAATGTGTCCCAAATGGCACCCTATTCTATATTCCCCAAAGGGCCCTGGTCAAAAGTAGTGCACTATAAAGGGAATAGGGTGCCATTTGGGATGGCGCGACATGGTAAATTGCAGTCTACATCACTGAATGTTGACATGTTGCTCAATTTCTGCTTGTGATAATGACTAAACCTTCTCCAACCCACATCTCTGGCCTTTGCTCCAAAACAACTCACACACTCATTAACTAGCCACACAGAGTTAGACTTTCAAGATAGCCCATGTTATGTGAATAATATTATATACCTTCAATTAAAAATAAAATATGCTCAACGATTGATTCTTGACATCCTTTTTGCCACCTTGGGACCTTCTATTACCACTCCATTATTTGACTTATTACAGGGAAGAACACAATGTAACACATACGCATATACACACCCTTATTATGTACGAACAGAATCTGTACCTCACTACTTTCTGTTCCCCATCCTGTCTACCCAGCATGCACCGGGAGTGCCTAAGATCCTGGTGGGGAACCGGTTACACCTGGCCTACAAACGCCAGGTGACCACAGAGCAGGCCCAGGTGTACGCCGAGAGGTTAGGGGTCACCTTCTTTGAGGTCAGCCCGCTGTGCAACTTTAATATCACAGAGTCCTTCACAGAGCTGGCCAGGATAGTCTTAATGAGGCATGGCATGGAGAGACTCTGGAGGCCTATCAAAGGTGAGGCAGCATAAACTGAGCCTAGAGCAGCTAGTTCTTACTCTCTCTCACTGTTTTACACAATGGTGCCCTCTCGTGGTGTAATATTTATATTTGTGAAATATTAAATATTCTGTCTCACTCACACACCCCCCCCCCCTTCTCTCTCTCTCTCTTAGTTTTGAGTCTTCAGGACCTGTGCTGTCGTTCTATCGTGTCCTGCACCCCTGTCCACCTTGTTGACAAGCTTCCTCTCCCCCTGGCTCTCAAGTCCCACCTTAAGTCTTTCTCCATGGCCAGCGGCCTCAATGCCCGCATGATGCACGGACGGTCCTACTCTGTCACCACCACTGCTGCCAACACCACCCACATTGCCACCAAGAGGACCGGATGCCAGCTGCTGAAAAATAAAAAACTCTTCCGTCCTCCGCCGCTCAGCCCGGCAGCCGAACAGAGCTGCACTGGCAAGAGCTGCAAGATCTCCTAGCAACCAGTTGAAACAGGAAGAAGAAGTCCTTGGGGAAGAAGGTTGTCATCACATGAACAGGAAGTTGGTGTAGAGCACTAGTGCAGCCAAAGACGGTGGATAAATTAAGATGAACACCGAGGCTGTTTACAGGGACTGGATGTTCTAGGCCTCTATTCGCACAACAGTCTCCCACAGGCACTCACAGGAGCTCCATGGTGGGACAAAGATGGGGAAGGAACATGTCACGCTCAGAGATTTTGGATTAGCGCTATGGGTCACTGACCATGGAACCAGAAGGAAGTTTTGATGCCAGATCATATGTGAGCCATATGAATATATTTCAATTACTTTTTAAATTAATTTGGTCATTTGTATTTTACCGGCCTGAACTACAATATAATGTATTTTGTAACAAGATACTTTTGAGACCTGTAATTTGTATTTCCAAAATACAAAATAAATTTCTATACCATTTTTTTATAGTGGTTCACAATTTCGTGGCCTCCTTTCACCCTGCATTGGTATCAGAAGTCTGATGGCAGTATGGTGTGATAAGAGTATTATTATTATTGGGTATTATTCTAATGAGCTCCGTCCCTGAAACGAGGCCAATAATAATAATAATACCCGGTGTACTTTGCAATTGTTTATTTTTACATTTACATTTTGGTCATTTAGCATTCAACTAAGGTAGATAAACAACCACATATCACATCAATGGTAAAAGTTTTATTTTTGTTACAGTTACTGAGAATGTTGTTGTAGTGAAGGCGTATACTTGCAAATATATTTTGTATTTTAGTTTGATACATTGGTCTTTAGAGTATCTTGTATTTAGAACAATAAACATTTGATGTATCTTTTGCCCATCTCTGATTGTGCATAATATGTTTCTAGAAAAACGATGAACATATGTACTATGTAAAAAATACAGTACTAAATAGTACTATTGTGTACAATATTTGTGGATGATCTGTTTTCTCACCCACTGCAATCAATGACACAAAGCATTCAAATTAGTTTTAATCCTGTAGTCTAATTTAACGATGAAAGAAATGTTACTGGACTGGTCTTATAAATGGTATACTACACACCTCTGCCTTTAAAAACATACTGGACAAAGCCTTTTTAAGATCTAGCTACTTGTTTTACACATACTTTTTACAGCAAAATACTATTTCTGCCGAAGTCATCTGGAACTTCAAGTCTGCAATTCTATGGAGAAACCATTTGTGTAGTGAATTTGTATGATATGTACAGTTATGACAATGTTGTTTGATACAATGTATTTTTTCTGCTATTTGGGTTTGTATTCATTTCCAAGTGTACAGTGACAGAGATTATACTATTTCAGATAGTGACACCAACACCAAAGACTTAGTAGACTGAGGACGTTACTGAACAAACAAGGGTTTTGTACAGTAAATATCACCACACGGATTTACAATAAACTTCACAAACAGGAACTGTCTTCTCTGCTCAGACAGTAATAAATAAAAATACAAATAATTGATAGCATTTATATTACACTTTTCCACATGCTCAATGCGCTGTAAGGAGGGAAACTCACCTCATCTCACTTGATCATGTTTTTACCCACATGTCCCTGATGAAAACCTGAAAACAAAGGGTGCATTCCATGTCACCCACTAGCTTTACTAGAGAGCGCTTTACAAAGGAGGAGGTGTGAGTATTTTTACATACTGTATCTAATGAAGACCTTTATGGTCTCGTGGCTGTTTGTAAATGAGGTGTGAAAATCAGGCTCCCAGCCATTATTTTAGACTCTGGTCATGTGTTGTTCTTCAATGAAGGAACTCAGCATTCGGTAAGTCCTCATCATAGATCCAGAGTTTCAGAAGACCTTTATTACCGACATACTGTCTACCTGGACAGAGACCAGCTCAGTAGTGTTAGTGAATGGAACACATAAATATTTCATGGGTTACTGTATTTATGTG